>NC_057800.1:373384315-373647259 GCF_018294505.1 Triticum aestivum | reverse complement strand
GAGTGGCCCGCGGAGGCGGCGTCGGGGGCCGGGACTTGGGCCCTCGGGCCCGTGGCGGCGGCGATGTGGACCTGAGGGCGCGGGCAAATGAGGGGGCGCCACGTGGCGCTGGCGGTGGAGGTCGGACACGTCCGGCGCCGGCGGACGTTGTCCGGCGCGCGGGGGGAGATCTGTGTTTTTAGACTAGGGTTTCGGGGAGAGAGAGATCCGAAAACGAAGGGGTTCTATTTATAGGCATAAGTGGAGCTAGGGTCCAAATGAGGTGCGGTTTTCGGCCATGCGATCGTGATCGAACGCTCTAGGACATGGAGCAGAGTTTGGTGGGTTTTGGGCCAAATTGGAGGGGTGTTGGGCTGCAACACACACGAGGCCTTTTCGGTCCCTCGGTTAACCGTCGGAGTATCAAACGAAGTCCAAATGATACGAAACTTGACAGGCGGTCTACCGGTAGTAAACCAAGGCCGCTTGGCAAGTCTCAGTCCAATCCGGAAGCGTTTAATCCCCATACACGAAAGAAAGCTAGAAATGGCCACCGGAGGAGAACGAAGCGCCGGAATGCAAAACGGAGAACGGAGAAAATGCTCGAATGCATGAGACGAACACGTATGCAAATGCAATGCACATGATGACATGATATGAGATGCATGAAAACGAAAAAAACACACGGAGACAAAGACCCGAACCCGAGAAATAAAATAACTTAACGTCGGAAACGGCAAGAGTTGGAGTTCAAATAAGGAAAGTTACATCCGGGGTGTTACAGAGCTGTGGGGCCGAGAGGGATGAGGCGCACGTCAGGGGGGATGAGGATGCCCTGACGTGAACAATCCTACCGTTCTATCACTGACATGTGGGACCCACAAGTGTGGGTCCCACCAGTCAGCGAAGGAAAGGCAGGGTAAGGCAGTGATAGCCACGTCAGAGGATCCATGTCCACATCAAGGGACGTCGTGCTTATAGGTAGGGTTGGAGCGGCGTCGTGGGAATCGTGTGTGGGTGTGGCAGTGGTAGAAACAAGAAACATGATGGTCGCCGTGGTTCAACTTCCATGGACAAGCTGTCATGTCTGCTGACACATGTATATCAAAACTACAGTGTTTATATTTCAAGCACGTGAACAAGTATTATTCTACTACTTTGGATCCATTGCAACGCACGGGCGAGCACATTGGTAGTAGTAGTGTCTATCTCTATCTCTAGGGGCCTTCCCTCGTTCATCCTTTTCTCTCACAAGATAAACTACTCATACAAATGCATCTTGATGTTCCGTGGTGACAAACCAGGGGACTTGTTTCATATGGGACACATCCTACGATATACTCCCTCTCTCCTAGTTTATTTGTTTTGAATCTTTCGTTTTATAAGTTTCAAATTCAAATTTAGAGGGGCAGTGGGGCCGAGAGGGGTGAGCCACAGGTCGGGGGACGTGTGGTGCCATTGGTTCGTGCGGCGTCGTGGGAATCGCGTGTGGCTGTGGTAGAAACTTGATGCTCGCTGCATTTAAGGTGGCCCACATGTCATGCACACAAAGGCAGACTGGCGGTGCGGCCGAGAGGGGTGAGGCGCACATCGGGGGACGTGGTGCCGTGGGTTGGAGCGGCGTCATGGGAATCGTGAGTGGCAGTGGATGAAACATGATGGTCGTCGTAGTTGAACTTCCATGGACAAGCTATCATGTCTACGGACACATGCATTGCATACCAATCACTGGAAGGAGTAGTAGAGAAAGCTAGGCGGATAAATAGTTCCTTATAGTCAAGCGGACCCACGCTACTACTTGTTCCAAAGACATGCACACCATCGAAATAGTCCATCTATATCAATATACATAGAGAGGGAATATTTTTTTTACAAGAGAGGAAATAGTTCATCCATCCATAATGTCCTGCTGTTGGTGCAGCATCTTCTTCTTGTTGTTGTTCTCATTTTCTGTGGGACCTTGCAGCTATCTCGAAACTCACACGGGCATTGAGGGCAGCATATTTTATCCGCTCGTACGTCAAGGGATAATTCTCCCATCCAGATGACCTTAATGCCAGCGTCTCGTCACCCTTCTAAAGATTTGTTCCGAGCACAAAATTTGCTACGTCGAATAGGGATGGTGTTGGCTTATCACAATCTTCTACATGAACTTTTATTCTGGTTTGTAGGTCAGCGATGCTTTTCAAATCAAGGTTGTACGGCTCCATCTTCTGTTTGTCCCCTGCGACGGCTGCCCCACGGAAGTATATGTCCTCCTGAGACAAGAAATGGTGAAGCTCACCTGGTATGGAGGGCACATGTATGATGTGTTACACCAAAACATCATCTTCAAGACACAGCTGAAGGACAGCGGCACGTTGGATCTTCCCAGTGGCACGCTCCGTGTACTCTGCGTCGAGACCAATGACATTCATCTCCACCTATTGGAGGGAGTTGGATACATTGTTGATCCACTTCCGAACAACCCTTGGGTGGTCAGTGACTGTGGCAACTATGCTCAACGAGCCTTCGACGAGGACATGTTGGATGCTAAAAACCTGCATCTCGATCTCTTTCGCCATTTGGAACCGCTGGACCGGAGGGCTATGGTTTGGAGAATTAGGATTAGATGGCTAGTCTAACTGAAGAAGATGATTATTTATAGGGGCTTCGGAATTACTCCAGGAGGATGTGAATAGGTTAAAACAATGTGAATGTAGTGTGGTTTGGATGCAAATGAAGATCAAGGAGTACTGAAAAAGACGAGGAAAATCAGTTCCCGATGGAGAAGTAAATGGGAGACGTTATGTGCATGCATGAGGAGAGCTGCGGTGGTTTGACTGCTGCATGCAATGGATTGGACGGGTTCTTCGGTTGCCTTTTCTCTCTCCCACGCGCACAGAATGGCCCACTCGTATGCTGTAGTTTATTAGCTAGAGTCTGGCTGCAGCTGCTCATGGGTATGCTAATTAATGTTGTGAATGCGGGGCATGGAGGGAAATGGGCGCATGCAAAAGGGTATATACGCAGACTAATTGGAGAAATACTGAAAAAAGTTATGTGCAAACAAAAGAGGACCAGAGGGAGTACTACTCATGTTCCTACTACGGTTAAGGAATATGCGGTTATCCTCAAGAAAGAAAAGTCCTTCTTCGCGCTTCTGCATGCACGAGAATTTGGTTCTCCTCGCAATATGGACGATAGCTAGAGGATGAAGTGAACCCAGAGGCATGCTAGCACGGGATTGTACTTATGTTCCTACTACTCCTACTAGTAGTAGTAGTACAACTGTGGTACACTTGATGGTCAAAATACTATTATTCATCCAGTCCTCACGGTGAAGTGACAAGTCCCTGGGCCCGAGGTGACACCAGTCCAGGCGGCGTGTCCGGGTTACCAAAGTCAGCCTCACCTTGTGCACTGTGCAGTCACTGTCACCACCGTTGTATAGCATGCCTCGCCTTGTCTCCCTCTCCCCTAGCACCACCCCATCTCCATCTCCGTCTCGCCGGAGATCCTGAGGTCACTCTTCATTATCTCACTGTGCCCCCGCATACCCTCGCCTCGCTTGCCTCCCCAGTACCACTATTCCCTCGCTAGCCGCTCCAGCACCGACAGCCTTCTCCCCCGTAAATCAAGCCCCACAAAACCTCACCTTCCAAACTCCACCATGGCCGAACGCGAACCGTGCATGATCCATATGAGCCGCGATTGGAGCAATCTCCCCAGTGACATCCTCGACCTCTGTTGTTCGTGTATGGATATGTTGAGCGCCCTGCGGCTGGCTGCATGCTCGAAGGGCATGCACACGGCCATCATCAAAGCGAGGCCAAAGCTTTTCAAGACACCCTGCTTGCTGCTATCTGGTCTTGCGAGATTGGCTCACCATGATACGGAGGCGTACATGATGCCCCTTGACTTCAATCCGATCTCCATTAGCCGGAACTTCTTTGCAGGTATGTAGTGGGTCGCCGTACATCATTTCCCTCGACTTCGATCTGATCACCATCGCCCGAAACTTCTTGGCAGGTATGTACTAGGTCAGCATGAACTCCCACTGGGTGGATGCCTTCAGAGAAGACAGTAAAAAGTTGGTGCTCATGAACTTCTAGACCTCCCATGAGATTATCCTTCCTCCGTTGGATTATATAGAGTTTTACCATCGTGGTCCTAGTCATCTAGATTACCACGTCAGTTGGACGGACCTTGTTTTGCAGAAGATTGTAATCAGCCAAGTGCCCACACGACATGCGAATTACGCAGACTTCAAGCTAATTGCCTTGTTTGACCGTGGACTCGCCTATCTTTACGCCGGTGCCTTCTTTAGCTGGAGACAACTCAGCTCGCAGTGGATCATCATCAAAGCTGATACACACTTATGTGATGCTATTGAACACAATGGCATCATCTACGCGATCGAAAAATCAGATGGCACCACGTATTGTTGGGATGGCGCGTGTAAGTTGTTTCCGTCTCATGTTAATGATGACGCCATGACACTGTTTGAACTTTTTGTGATGATTGGCATATCCCTATTTGAGCAGAATTTGAGTAGAACTATGGCAATGTATTAGAGACGCCGGAAATCAGCTCTATTTGGAATGAGTTAATTCATGCGATTGTGATCATGTCATTACAGCCAATTTGTACCCCTGAATAATCAAACGGTTAGGAATATATGGGTATTCTCCTTATTTTACAGTAATCTATACACTACTACTAAATATGAGTGTGTATCAATGGCCATGTTGGTTTCCTCATTTTCATGATGTAGAAACATGCACCACACTGTTGGTTTCATCTAACCATACATTAGGGAAGTAAATGTGCATATGGAGAACTCTATATTTGGAAGTAGTGAAATCATGTAATGCTTACCATGTGTACATACCTATATTCGCCCTTCAGCAATCAATGGCTAGAATAATATCCTCACAAAAAATTTGCCCACAGAACATGAGTATATAACAATGCATGGTATGTTAGTTACCTTGAAGAATTTGTTTGTGAGGACAGAACATGATTCCATAACATGCATGACATGGTAGTTTCCTCTAAAGAATCGATTGCCAGATAACATGAGTATAACCATGCATGGCACTTTTATATTTTTGAACCCAGTATGCATTTCCCTGTATTTTCCTCCCAGTTCCAACAGGGACATATCAATGTTGTTTCTTGCATTATCCTACTCATACTCTGAACAATGCTGACCTTACATTAACAATGCCTGTCCTTTTTGATATGATGTAGTGTCCCTATAGTTACTGCCCTTTGTAATCACACCACCTTTGCCAAAAACAGGGAAGCACAACTGGTTCCTCGCTCGATCAGACGACGGCAAAAGACTGATGATCATTCGGACACATGAGCCAGAAAAGTTATATTCCAAAAACCCCACTGTATACAAGCACCGTGAAATACGTGAGTATCCGGACAGTGGCTGTTACGTCTATGAGCAGGATACCGGCTTGTTGGGGCCTTCAGGATTTTTTAGTTGGAGGCGGGTAAACAGCCTTGGTTCACACTCTCTATTTCTCGGACTCAATTATCCGATTAACCAGGAGATCACCGTTGGCAAGGACCTTGATGGCAGAGAGGCTCTATTTGCTATGGAAAATTGTGTCTACACGGCAAGCCCTAGGAGTTCGGGAGCAAACTCCCCTGATTGTCACCGATACAGCCTGCAGCCAAAAGAAGGTGAGAATGACAAAGGCATCTGGATTAACTTTCATCCTTGGATGTCTCAATTACGACATGCAGTGATGTGGTTCAAGCCTTCAAGTTGATAGGTAATTGGGCTGTTGCGTCAAAAGGGTGGAGTACTGGTGTCTCCGGATCATTGGTCGCTGAAGCGGGGCTGCAAATTATGATGGTGTTGGATCATCTCTTCGAATGACTTTGTTGTCTTTGCTGCTTGTTCTGGATGGGTAGTTCTTTCTTTTGTTATGCATATTCCTTGTCATTTGGTCATCCTCGTCTATGTCACTCTTACTATGTAATAGTTGCCTCTGTTTAGAATGTCATTCTCGTCTGGATCACGAGTCTGAGCGCTGCAGATGGGTGCGTTTTGGTGGTGTAGCAAGACTTCTTATGAACTATCATGTCTTGCTGTTTATGTAAGTAGTAGTCACTAGTCAGTGTTTGAATGTTGTATATATCGTTGTTTAGAACTGTTTATTGTCTCGAACTACTGGTGGGCTAATGAGGGCATCACCATTCTCCAGTGTTCAGAGTGTATCTCCTTTTTTCAAGTTATATAATTTGAGCTCAGTGTCTTTTCGATTATGTACACTTATTTGGGCCAGTGAGGTGTCGTTGAATATGGGCCAAGTAGTAACGCAGTGCCAAACAGGTCAATTATGACTCTCAAGCCGGGTTCTCAAAAGATCCTAAAAAGGCCGGGCTCTCCAAAAAAGAAAGAATAAGGACTCTTAGGCCTACATGTGGGCGCCACCGGTGTTTTCGTGCGCTTGCGCGCCGAGAGCATATTGGCGCGTGTTCGAAATTCAAGCTACCTTTTCATCCCCAATCTCCCGCCCCTCCCCTACCTCTGGAATCTCGATTCCTACTCCAGTTCCCCCAAATCCCCCTCGTGTACTCCCTGTACTCAAGCTCACTATCATGTCGCCGGTCAACGCGAATCGCCGAGCTGGAGATCCTGAGGTCCGTCCTGCCTTTGGCCGCTACATGTTGTCGCTCAACAGTGGCATGGCGGTGCTTGACGACCAATTTGTCGGCAAAGTGCTGACGGTAACCATCAACGGTGACCAGCCTCCCGTCTCACCGTACGACCTTGTAAAAGCTCTTGGCATTGCGCACGGCATCCAAATAAGTGACTTGCTCGTCGAAGTGTGTCCTCCACCAGCTGATTTCTTCGTCAGGTTCCGGACAACTTTCGACTGCAGTCGTGTGTTCGAATCTTCCTGGCGTTTGTTCTGCGATGGCGCGCTGGTGAGCTTTGATCGGTGGCACCCAGGATGGGGCTCGGTGCCCTCTAAGCTTGAGTTTTTAACAAAGCTTACCTTCCACGGCATGCCTCGACGTGCTTGGAACAGCGAGTCCATCAATGAGCTTATCAACGACCTTGGAGGTGAGCTCGTAAGTATGTTTGTTCCTCCAGACAGCTGGGCTCTGACGGTTATGGCATGGATGAAGAAGCCATCCACCATACCGAAGATGATTGGTGTTGAGATACCGGTGCAGGAACCGGGGTTGTACTATTCGTCGCCACCAAGGCTGCCGCGGACCACGTTAGGGATGTACATGTATCGAGTGTTCGTGCATGTCGAAGAAGTGGTCAATCCATCAATCGAAGTCCTTCCGCCGCCGATGGTGCCAGGGTCCGTCAACGACGTCCATTACAGGAGTCAACGTCAGACTTTCCCCATGTTGCTCGGAACGATGGATGGCATAGAGCCTACTCCATCGCGTGGCGGAGGCCACTGCTTCTTTGGGAGAAGAGGCAGGGCTGGCTGCCTGGATGTGCTCTAATTTGAGGTAACAACTGAATCTTGTCAGATACTAGTTAAATCTGAGTTATGGGTGTGAAGCACTGAAGTGCCAGTACATTTGATTGTGACCTATTCTAATTTTGTACTTGAACTTTTTTTAGAAAGGGTTGTACGTCAACTTAATGTGCTAGCAGAACTTATTGTGTTGTCTGTCTGTTTTCTTTGCATAACATTCAAGGGATCAACCGTTATGTACGAGTTCGTTGGTTTCAACATAGACCTACCCGTAGTGATCCATTGCTTCCATCCTGATTGTGCCGCCTGCGTGAAATTTTTGTATGCAAGTTCAGTGTGCTATGATGTTCTAAATGATTGTGTCAACTATATAAGTTTTTATTGAGCATCAACAATGCATATGGCTAAAATATGTATTTACGAGCATCGACCGATGGGTCTCTCTCTCTCTCTCACACACACACACACACACACATGCACACACACACACACGCACACGCACAAGTGGGACCTGTTGAATTATTTCTTTGCTCGTGACAGCTTTTAATTAGGTTCCACTGTAATCTAACTTGTTTCTTAAGTTATTAATTGAGCTCAGTGACTTCAAAAAGTTGCATAGAAGCCTTGTTTGGGCCTTTCCGGCGTCGCTAAATGTGGGTTGAGTAGCCATGTTAGGTTGTACTGTACTACACAGGCCTTTTTCAACATCAGCAATGCAACTGGCCCGACAGTTGTACACAATATTCGGGTTAACTTGTTATTCTCCGCCCCGCTGGGCTGCAAACTTTCCTAGGAGGTATCCATTAGGCTTAACAAGAAAATGGACTTTAAGAAATAATAAATGGGATGTAATTATAATAACTAGGCAGTAACTATAAAAAAATGCACCAAACGCGTAATTAGTTTAAAATATATATTATTTTTGCAATTTGAAAATTTTAATTTCATTACTTGTTGCGCGCAAAATATTTCATTGGATTTTAACGTAATACAACATTATTTTTAAATTATATTTAATCTGACTAGAAATTTCGTATAAAAATATTTCGGATCCAATAAAAATGTGGGAATTTTTTTTGAATTCTGTTTTGAGCGGTTGGTTGAAATTATTAACCGTTGTCCTAGCTAGAAAATTGGATGTACTTTTAACAAACAGTAAATGGGCTGTAGTAAATTCCATTAGAATTAAAAATGGGATGTACATTCTTACAAATCGCAAATGGGCTATATGTTCTCTGCCACACACTTGTGGGCCTTCTAAGTTGACGCGTCCCCTAAAAAAACTAAGTTGACGCGTATGCAAGGCTTTGTCAACAACACACGGTTCTGGCAGCTTTGGCCGTTGGATGTCCATCCAACGGATGCCGTGCTTCTTCTTCGATCTCGGATATTCTTGCTTCAGTCGCCCAAAAAATGATTCCTCCTCCTGACATCTGGGCGCACCGTTTCGGTGGCTGATCTGTGGGCCTACTAAGTTGACGCGTATCGAGGGCTTTGTCAACTTAGTCAATATAAATGATTCTAGTTGCAGTGACCGCACGATGTCCATCCAACGGCCGTAGTGCTTCTTCAACCTCTGGTCTTCTTGCTCCAGCCGCCCAAAGCAGCGCTGGTCGTGCCGCGTGCTCCTGCCTCCCATGGCCGGCTGTGATGCCACAGAGGCCTCACCGCCCCCTACTACTCCCACCACTGGCCAGGCCATCCCTCTACTCACCCACACCCCCTGATATTCGGCAGTGATGGCAGCCTCACACCGCACCCGAACCAGTGAACCCTCGTACTCCTCTTCGCGCGGGCTTCCACTGTTGCGTCTTCCCCGGCTTCGCATCGTCCCCTTCCTAGGACTCGCCGTTGTCCACCGCCCTGGTGTTGGAAATATGCCCTAGAGGCAATAATAAAAGCATTATTATTATATTTCCTTGTTCATGATAATTGTCTTTATTCATGCTATAATTGTGTTATCTGGAAATCGTAATACATGTGTGAATAACAGACATCAACATGTCCCTAGTGAGCCTCTAGTTGACTAGCTCGTTGATCAACAGATAGTCATGATTTCCTGACTATGGACACTGGATGTCATTGATAACAAGATCACATCATTAGGAGAATGATGTGATGGACAAGACCCAATCCTAAACATAGCACAAGATCGTATAGTTCGTTTGCTAGAGTTTTGCAATGTCAAAGTATCTTTTCCTTAGACCATGAGATCGTGTAACTCCCGGATACCGTAGGAGTGCTTTGGGTATGCCAAACGTCACAACGTAACTGGGTGACTATAAAGGTAGACTACGGGTATCTCCGAAAGTGTCTGTTGGGTGACATGGATCAAGACTGGGATTTGTCACTCCGTATGACGGAGAGGTATCACTGGGCCCACTCGGTAATGCATCATCATAATGAGCTCAGAGTGACCAAGTGTCTGGTCACGGGATCATGCATTACGGTACGAGTAAAGTGACTTGCCGGTAACGAGATTGAACGAGGTATTGGGATACCGACGATCGAATCTCGGGCAAGTAACATATCGATGGACAAAGGGAATAGTGTACGGGGTTGATTGAATCCTCGACATCGTGGTTCATCCGATGAGATCATCGTGGAGCATGTGGGAGCCAACATGGGTATCCAGATCCCGCTGTTGGTTATTGACCGGAGAGTCGTCTCGGTCATGTCTGCTTGTCTCCCGAACCCGTAGGGTCTACACACTTAAGGTTCGGTTACGCTAGGGTTGTAGGGATATGTATATGCAGTAACCCGAATGTTGTTCGGAGTCCCGGATGAGATCCCGGACGTCACGAGGAGTTCCGGAATGGTCCGGAGGTAAAGATTTATATATGGGAAGTCCTGTTTCGGGCATCGGGACAAGTTTCGGGGTTATCGGTATTGTACCGGGACCACCGGAAGGGTCCCGGGGGTCCACCGGGTGGGTCCACCTGTCCCGGGGGGCCACATGGGCTGTAAGGGGGTGCGCCTTGGCCTAATGGGCCAAGGGCACCAGCCCCACATAGGCCCATGCGCCTAGGGTTTAAGGGGGGAAGAGTCCTAGGAGGGTAAGGCACCTCCTAGGTGCCTTGGGGGGGAGGGAAACCCCCCTAGGCCGCCGCACCCCCTAGGAGATTGGATCTCCTAGGGCCGGCCACCCCCCCTTGGCACCCCTATATATAGTGGGGGAGAGGAGGGACTTCATACCTGAACGCCTCGGCCTTTGGTTGCCTCCTTCTCCCTCCCCAACACCTCCTCCACCTCCATAGTGCTTAGCGAAGCTCTGCCGGAGTACTGCAGCTCCATCAACACCACGCCGTCGTGCTGCTGCTGGTGCCATCTCCCTCAACCTCTCCTCCCTCCCTTGCTGGATCAAGAAGGAGGAGACGTGGCTGTTCCGTACGTGTGTTGAACGCGGAGGTGCCGTCCGTTCGGCGCTGGTCATCGGTGATTTGGATCACGTCGAGTACGACTACATCATCACCGTTCTTTTGAACGCTTCCGCTCGCGATCTACAAAGGTATGTAGATGCATCTAATCACTCGTTGCTAGATGAACTCCTAGATGATCTTGGTGAAACGAGTAGGAAAATTTTTGTTTTCTGCAACGTTCCCCAACAGTGGCATCATGAGCTAGGTCTATGCGTAGTTCTTCTTGCGCGAGTAGAACACAATTTGTTGTGGGCGTAGATTTGTCAACTTTCTTGCCGTTACTAGTCCTTTCTTGCTTCAGCGGTATTGTGGGATGAAGCGGCCCGGACCAACCTTACACGTACGCTTACGTGAGACCGGTTCCACCGACTAACATGCACTAGTTGCATAAGGTGGCTGGCGGGTGTCTGTCTCTCCTACTTTAGTTGGAGCGGAATCGATGAACAGGGTCCTTATGAAGGGTAAATAGAAGTTGACAAATCACGTTGTGGCTTTAACGTAGGTAAGAAAACGTTCTTGCTAGAACCCTAATTCAGCCACGTAAAACTTGCAACAACAATTAGAGGACGTCTAACTTGTTTTTGCAGCAAGTGGTTTGTGATATGATATGGCCAAAGTTGTGATGAATGATGAATGATCTATATGTGATGTATGAGATGTTCATGCTATTGTAATAGGATTCACGACTTGCATGTCGATGAGTATGACAACCGGCAGGAGCCATAGGAGTTGTCTTTATTCTTTTATATGACCTGCGTGTCATCAAGAAACGCCATGTAAATTACTTTACTTTATTGCTAAACGCGTTAGCCATAGTAGTAGAAGTAATAGTTGGCGAGCAACTTCATGGAGACACGATGATGGAGATCATGATGATGGAGATCATGGTGTCAAGCCGGTGACAAGATGATCATGGAGCCCCAAGATGGAGATCAAAGGAGCTATGTGATATTGGCCATATCATGTCACGTTTATTATTTGATTGCATGTGATGTTTATCATGTTTTGCATCTTGTTTACTTAGAACGACGGTAGTAAATAAGATGATCCCTCACAATAATTTCAAGAAGTGTTCCCCCTAACTGTGCACCGTTGCGACAGTTCGCTGTTTCAAAACACCACGTGATGATCGGGTGTTTTATTCAGACGTTCACATACAACGGGTGTAAGACAGATTTACACATGCAAACACTTAGGTTGACTTGACGAGCCTAGCATGTACAGACATGGCCTCGGAACACAGAAGACCGAAAGGTCGAGCATGAGTCGTATAGAAGATACGATCAACATGAAGATGTTCACCGATGTTGACTAGTCCGTCTCACGTGATGATCGGACACGGTCTAGTTTAACTCGGATCATGTAATACTTAGATGACCAGAGGGATGTCTAATCTAAGTGGGAGTTCACTAATAATTTGATTAGTTGAACTTAATTATCATGAACTTAGTCTAAAATCTTTGCAATATGTCTTGTAGATCAAATGGCCAACGTAGTCCTCAACTTCAACGCGTTCCTAGAGAAAACTAAGCTGAAAGACGATGGCAGCAACTATACGGACTGGGTCCGGAACCTGAGGATCATCCTCATAGCTGCCAAGAAAGATTATGTCCTACAAGCACCGCTTGGTGACGCACCCGTTCTCCCTGCGGAACAAGACGTTATGAACGCTTGGCAGGCACGTTTCGATGACTACTCCCTCGTTCAGTGCGGCATGCTTTACAGCCTAGAGCCGGGGCTCCAAAAGCGTTTTGAGAGACATGGAGCATATGAGATGTTCGAAGAGCTGAAAATGGTTTTCCAAGCTCATGCCCGGGTCGAGAGATATGAAGTCTCCGACAAATTCTTTAGCTGTAAGATGGAGGAAAACAGTTCTGTCAGTGAGCACATACTCACTATGTCTGGGTTGCATAACCGCTTGACTCAGCTGGGAGTTAATCTCCCGGATGATGCGGTCATTGACAGAATCCTCCAGTCGCTTCCACCAAGCTACAAGAGCTTTGTGATGAACTTCAATATGCAGGGGATGGAAAAGACCATTCCTGAAGTATTTGCTATGCTGAAATCAGCAGAGGTAGAAGTCAGAAAGGAACATCAAGTGTTGATGGTCAATAAAACCACTAAGTTCAAGAAAGGCAAGGGTAAAAAGAACTTCAAGAAGGACGGCAAGGAGGTTGCCGCGCCCGGCAAGCAAGCTGCTGGGAAGAAGCCAAAGAATGGACCCAAGCCCGAGACTGAGTGCTTTTATTGCAAGGGAAGCGGTCACTGGAAGCGGAACTGCCCTAAGTACTTAGCGGATAAGAAGGCCGGCAAAACAAAAGGTATATGTGATATACATGTAATTGATGTGTACCTTACTAGTGCCCGTAGTAGCTCCTGGGTATTTGATACCGGTGCAGTTGCTCACATTTGTAACTCAAAGCAGGGGCTGCGGAATAAGCGGAAACTGGCAAAGGACGAGGTGACGATGCGCGTCGGGAATGGTTCCAAGGTCAATGTGATCGCCGTCGGCACGCTACCTCTGCATCTCCCTTCGGGATTAGTTTTAAACCTTAATAATTGTTATTTAGTGCCAGCTTTGAGCATGAACATTGTATCGGGATCTCGTTTAATTCGAGATGGCTACTCTTTTAAATCTGAGAATAATGGTTGTTCCATTTTTATGAGAGATATGTTTTATGGTCATGCTCCTATGGTGAATGGTTTATTCCTTATGAATCTCGAACGTGATGCTACACATATTCATAATGTGAGTACCAAAAGAAGTAAGGTTGATAATGATAGTCCCACATACTTGTGGCACTGCCGCCTTGGTCACATAGGTGTTAAACGCATGAAGAAGCTCCATGCTGATGGACTTTTAGAGTCTCTTGATTATGAATCATTTGACACGTGCGAACCATGCCTTATGGGTAAAATGACCAAGACTCCGTTCTCAGGAACAATGGAGCGAGCAACCGACTTATTGGAAATCATACATACTGATGTGTGCGGTCCGATGAGTGTTGAGGCTCGCGGTGGCTATCGTTATGTTCTCACCCTCACTGATGATTTAAGTAGGTATGGGTATATCTACTTAATGAAACACAAGTCTGAAACCTTTGAAAAGTTCAAGGAATTTCAGAGTGAGGTTGAAAATCAACGTGACAGGAAAATCAAGTTTCTACGATCAGATCGTGGAGGAGAATACTTGAGTCACGAGTTTGGGGCACACTTAAGAAAATGTGGAATAGTTTCACAACTCACGCCGCCTGGAACACCTCAGCGTAATGGTGTGTCCGAACGTCGTAATCGCACTCTGTTAGATATGGTGCGATCTATGATGTCTCTTACCGATTTACCGCTTTCTTTTTGGGGCTATGCTTTAGAGACTGCCGCATTCACTTTAAATAGGGCTCCGTCGAAATCCGTTGAGACGACACCGTATGAATTATGGTTTGGGAAGAAACCTAAGCTGTCGTTTCTAAAAGTTTGGGGATGCGATGCTTATGTCAAGAAACTTCAACCTGAAAAGCTCGAACCCAAATCGGAAAAATGCGTCTTCATAGGGTACCCAAAAGAAACTATTGGGTACACCTTCTACCTCAGATCCGAAGGCAAGATCTTTGTTGCCAAGAATGGGTCCTTTCTGGAGAAAGAGTTTCTCTCGAAAGAAGTAAGTGGGAGGAAAGTAGAGCTTGATGAAGTATTACCTCTTGAACCGGAAAATGGCGCAACTCAAGAAAATGTTCCTGAGGTGCCTGCACCGACTAGAGAGGAAGTTAATGAATGATCAAGATACTTCTGATCAAGCCCCTACTGAAATCCGAAGGTCCACAAGGACACGTTCCGCACCAGAGTGGTACGGCAACCCTGTCTTGGAAATCATGTTGTTAGACAACGGTGAACCTTCGAACTATGAGGAAGCGATGGCGGGACCAGATTCCGACAAATGGCTGGAAGCCATGAAATCCGAGATAGGATCCATGTATGAAAACAAAGTATGGACTTTGACTGACTTGCCCGTTGAGCGGCGAGCCATAGAAAATAAATGGATCTTTAAGAGGAAGACAGACGCGGATGGTAATGTGACCATCTATAAAGCTCGGCTTGTCGCTAAGGGTTATCGACAAGTTCAAGGGGTTGACTACGATGAGACTTTCTCACCGGTAGCGAAGCTGAAGTCCGTCCGAATCATGTTAGCAATTGCCGCATTCTATGATTACGAAATATGGCAAATGGACGTCAAAACGGCATTCCTTAATGGTTTCCTTAAGGAAGAATTGTATATGATGCAGCCGGAAGGTTTTGTCGATCCTAAGAATGCTGACAAAGTGTGCAAGCTCCAACGCTCGATTTATGGGCTGGTGCAAGCATCTCGGAGTTGGAACATTCGCTTTGATGAGATGATCAAAGCGTTTGGGTTTACACAGACTTATGGAGAAGCCTGCGTTTACAAGAAAGTGAGTGGGAGCTCTGTAGCATTTCTCATATTATATGTAGATGACATACTTTTGATGGGAAATGATATAGAACTCTTGGACAGCATCAAGGCCTACTTGAATAAAAGTTTTTCAATGAAGGACCTTGGAGAAGCTGCTTATATATTAGGCATCAAAATCTATAGAGATAGATCAAGACGCCTCATAGGTCTTTCACAAAGCACATACCTTGATAAGATATTGAAGAAGTTCAATATGGATCAATCCAAGAAGGGGTTCTTGCCTGTGTTGCAAGGTATGAAATTGAGCTCAGCTCAATGTCCGACCACGGCAGAAGATATAGAAGAGATGAGCGTCATCCCCTATGCCTCAGCCATAGGTTCTATTATGTATGCCATGCTGTGTACCAGACCTGATGTAAACCTTGCCGTAAGTTTGGTAGGAAGGTACCAAAGTAATCCCGGCAAGGAACACTGGACAGCGGTCAAGAATATCCTGAAGTACCTGAAAAGGACTAAGGAAATGTTTCTCGTTTATGGAGGTGACGAAGAGCTCGTCGTAAAGGGTTACGTCGACGCTAGCTTCGACACAGATCTGGATGACTCTAAGTCACAAACCGGATACGTGTATATTTTGAATGGTGGGGCAGTGAGCTGGTGCAGTTGCAAGCAAAGCGTCGTGGCGGGATCTACATGTGAAGCGGAGTACATGGCAGCCTCGGAGGCAGCACATGAAGCAATATGGGTGAAGGAGTTCATCACCGACCTAGGAGTCATACCCAATGCGTCGGGGCCGATCAAGCTCTTCTGTGACAACACTGGAGCTATTGCACTTGCCAAGGAGCCCAGGTTTCACAAGAAGACAAGGCACATCAAGCGTCGCTTCAACTCCATTCGTGAAAATGTTCAAGATGGAGACATAGAGATTTGTAAAGTACATACGGACCTGAATGTAGCAGATCCGTTGACTAAACCTCTCCCTAGAGCAAAACATGATCAACACCAGAATTCCATGGGTGTTCGATTCATCGCAATGTAACTAGATTATTGACTCTAGTGCAAGTGGGAGACTGTTGGAAATATGCCCTAGAGGCAATAATAAAAGCATTATTATTATATTTCCTTGTTCATGATAATTGTCTTTATTCATGCTATAATTGTGTTATCTGGAAATCGTAATACATGTGTGAATAACAGACATCAACATGTCCCTAGTGAGCCTCTAGTTGACTAGCTCGTTGATCAACAGATAGTCATGATTTCCTGACTATGGACACTGGATGTCATTGATAACGAGATCACATCATTAGGAGAATGATGTGATGGACAAGACCCAATCCTAAACATAGCACAAGATCGTATAGTTCGTTTGCTAGAGTTTTGCAATGTCAAAGTATCTTTTCCTTAGACCATGAGATCGTGTAACTCCCGGATACCGTAGGAGTGCTTTGGGTATGCCAAACGTCACAACGTAACTGGGTGACTATAAAGGTAGACTACGGGTATCTCCGAAAGTGTCTGTTGGGTGACATGGATCAAGACTGGGATTTGTCACTCCGTATGACGGAGAGGTATCACTGGGCCCACTCGGTAATGCATCATCATAATGAGCTCAGAGTGACCAAGTGTCTGGTCACGGGATCATGCATTACGGTACGAGTAAAGTGACTTGCCGGTAACGAGATTGAACGAGGTATTGGGATACCGACGATCGAATCTCGGGCAAGTAACATATCGATGGACAAAGGGAATAGTGTACGGGGTTGATTGAATCCTCGACATCGTGGTTCATCCGATGAGATCATCGTGGAGCATGTGGGAGCCAACATGGGTATCCAGATCCCGCTGTTGGTTATTGACCGGAGAGTCGTCTCGGTCATGTCTGCTTGTCTCCCGAACCCGTAGGGTCTACACACTTAAGGTTCGGTTACGCTAGGGTTGTAGGGATATGTATATGCAGTAACCCGAATGTTGTTCGGAGTCCCGGATGAGATCCCGGACGTCACGAGGAGTTCCGGAATGGTCCGGAGGTAAAGATTTATATATGGGAAGTCCTGTTTCGGGCATCGGGACAAGTTTCGGGGTTATCGGTATTGTACCGGGACCACCGGAAGGGTCCCGGGGGTCCACCGGGTGGGTCCACCTGTCCCGGGGGGGCACATGGGCTGTAAGGGGGTGCGCCTTGGCCTAATGGGCCAAGGGCACCAGCCCCACATAGGCCCATGCGCCTAGGGTTTAAGGGGGAAGAGTCCTAGGAGGGTAAGGCACCTCCTAGGTGCCTTGGGGGGGAGGGAAACCCCCCTAGGCCGCCGCACCCCCTAGGAGATTGGATCTCCTAGGGCCGGCCACCCCCCCTTGGCACCCCTATATATAGTGGGGGAGAGGAGGGACTTCATACCTGAACGCCTCGGCCTTTGGTTGCCTCCTTCTCCCTCCCCAACACCTCCTCCACCTCCATAGTGCTTAGCGAAGCTCTGCCGGAGTACTGCAGCTCCATCAACACCACGCCGTCGTGCTGCTGCTGGTCCCATCTCCCTCAACCTCTCCTCCCTCCCTTGCTGGATCAAGAAGGAGGAGACGTGGCTGTTCCGTACGTGTGTTGAACGCGGAGGTGCCGTCCGTTCGGCGCTGGTCATCGGTGATTTGGATCACGTCGAGTACGACTACATCATCACCGTTCTTTTGAACGCTTCCGCTCGCGATCTACAAAGGTATGTAGATGCATCTAATCACTCGTTGCTAGATGAACTCCTAGATGATCTTGGTGAAACGAGTAGGAAAATTTTGTTTTCTGCAACGTTCCCCAACACCTGGTGCTCTCGGCGCGGCGTGGTCAACGTGGTCAAGGAACGGCTTCCATCGGACGTGGACTGTACGTGGAGAGGCTGACAACTGGGTTGTAACACCCTCGATGCGGCTATATCTGCCACATGTCGAAGCACGACTTAGAGGCATAACCGCATTGAAAGCAATGTCGCAAGTGAGGTAATCTTCACACAACCCATGTAATACATAAGGGAAAGAGATACATAGTTGGCTTACAATCGCCACTTCACACAATACATGAATAAAGCATTACATCATCCAGATACAAACAAGGTCCGACTACGGAACCAAACTAAAAGAAGACTACCCCAAATGCTACACAGATCTCCGATCGTCCCAACTGGGCTCCACTATTGATCAACTGAAAACGGAACAACATAACGAACACGATCTTCATCGAGCTCCTCCTTGAGCTTGGTTGTGTCACCTGCACGGTTCATCGGCACCTGCAAGCTGGTTTTGGAAGTATCTGTGAGTCACGGGGACTCGGCAATCTCACACCCTCGCGATCAAGACTATTTAAGCTTATAGGAAGGGTAAAAGGTATGAGGTGGAGCTGCAGCAAGCGACTAGCATATATGGTGGCTAACATACGCAAATGAGAAAGAGAAGAGAAGGCAAAGCACGGTCGAGAATCTATGATCAAGAAGTGATCCTAGAACAACCTACGTCAAGCATAACTCCAACATCGTGTTCACTTCCCGGACCCCGCCGAGAAGAGACCATCACGGTTACATACACGGTTGGTGCATTTTAATTAAGATAAACTTCAGGTTTTCTACAACCGGACATTAACAAATTCCCATCTGCCCATAACCGCGACCACGGCTTTCGAAAGTTCAAATCCCTGCAGGGGTGTCCCAACTTAGCCCATCACAAGCTCTCACGGTCAACGAAGGATATTCCTTCTCCCAAGACGATCCGATCAGACTCGGCATCCCGGTTACAAGACATCCTCGACAATGGTAAAATAAGTCCAGCAAAGCCACCCAGATGTGCCGACAAATCCCGATAGGAGCTGCACATATCTCGTTCTCAGGGCACACCGGATAGGTCAAGCTACAAGTAAAACCAACCCTCGAGTTGCCCCGAGGTGGCCCCGCAGGCTGCCCATTTCAGACCAACACTCAGAGGAGCACTGGCCCGGGGGGGGGGGTCAAATAAAGATGACCCTTGGGCAGGCCTACCCAAGGGAAAGAAAAGGCTAGGTGGAAAATGGTAAAACCAATGTTGGCCTTGCTGGAGGAGTTTTATTCAAGGCGAACTGTCAAGGGGTTCCCATTATAACCCAACCGTGTAAGGAACGCAAAATCCGGGAACATAACACCGATATGACGGAAACTAGGGCGGCAAGAGTGGAACAAAACACCAGGCATAAGGCCGAGCCTTCCACCCTTTACCAAGTATATGCATGCGTTAAGTAAATAGGATATATTGTGATATCCCAACAAAATAACCATGTTCCAAACATGGAACAAGCTCCAATCTTCACCTGCAACTAACAACGCTATAAGAGGATTTGAGCAAAGCGGTAACATAGCCAAACAACGGTTTGCTAGGACAAGGTGGGTTAGAGGCTCATGGCAACATGGAAGGCATGATATAGCAAATGATAGGTATCACAGCATAGGCATAGCAAAAGAGCGAGCATCTAGCAAGCAAAGATAGAAGTGATTTCGAGGGTATGGTCATCTTGCCTGAGATCCCGCAAGGAAGAAAAACGAGTCCATGAGGAAGACAAACAGACGTCGTCGAACGAATCCTCACAAACGCAACGTTATCGGAACCAACCCGAAGAAGCAACACCGGAAAGAAGCAAACAACATAGTAAACAACCACGACATAAGCATGGCATGATTCACAACCAAGTATGATGCATGTCCGGTTTAATGAAGCATGGCATGGCAAAATGCACAAGAAATCCTATAAATTAAGTGGAGCTCAATATGCAACGGTGCATATTGACGAAACACCACGACAAATTATTTAGTTCGATCTCGTTTATGTACCCAACAATATTAAATGTTGATTAACATGGCAAGGGGTGAAGCACAACAAAACTACCTATCTAGGCAAGTTTATATGAGGCCAGAAACAACGAACAACAATTCCGGTAAAACCCCATATGCATATTTTAAGGTTTGGTACTGTTCTGCCCTACACACATTTTTAGGGTTGATAAACATGCAAAGTAAAGTCGCCATGATAAACTAGGCATTTTTCCACCCCATTTGCATATAAAGTTTGTTAAGTTTGGAGCTACGGTTATTTAGTTATGAAATAAATCATTTTAATAAGTTATTTAAGCAAATTAAAACAATCAGCTATTTAAACATTTCAAACATGGATGAAAGTTGAAAATTATTAAACTACATTAAATTCTAAGCATTTTACATATATATTTTGTTTAATTTGGATGCAAGCATATTTAGTTAGTAACAATACAAAAGAGTGGCATTCCTGTAATTATGCATACACTGGAAAAATACTAAAACCACAGAAGGGAAAAAACATACGTGGGCCGGATTGCAACACAGTGCGACGGCCCACGAGGATATTTGGCTTGGCGGTTGAGATGCAAAATAAACAGGAAAACATAGCAAAAATGGGGTCGGCTGGGAATTGATCCCAGAGGAGTAGCATGTTGACCACTACGCTACTGTTGCTTATTTGTGCTAAACAAGGGCGTGGCAAAAGTTGAACCGAAGCAAATGCCAGGCCTTCTTCTTCGTGAATCACCGGCGAACTGGGTGACGACGCCGGCGAGCAAGATGGCGACCTTCGCGAACATAGGCTGACGGCGGGGCTGCGGAAACGGGGGATGGGTGCTACTATGTGCGCGCGGGCGCAGAGCAATGGCGGGTGCAGCACGAGCTCAAGGCTTTCGGTCATGGCGGCCAAGCCTCGGTGTTGTGCGTGCAAGCGTTGGGCGAGGCATGCGGCAGTGCGTGCAGAGGAGGCGATCAACCAGAAAAAGGTACAAGGAAGCACGGTTGCTCACGTAGCGGGGCTCGGAGGAGTCGATCGAGCTCGGGGACGCGACGAATTTAACCGGTGGCGAGTAGACCCGAGGAAGAATCGAAGAAGAAGGAGAGGTCGGTGTCGAGAAGAGGCCTCCAGCTTGGCGTCCGTGAAATAGAGGAAGAACCGAAGAAGAGGCCGTCGGGAAGGTCGATCCGAGGCTCGTGGATGCGACGTGAACGAAGGAGATGACGGAGACGACGTCCCCGTGGAAGAAGGAGACGGCTATGGTGAGGATCAAGCCGGAGAAGAGCTCGAGCTCCCCTTGACTTGGCAGCGGCGGCGGTGAGGGAAAGAGGAGGGTTAGGGCAAGGGCGGAGAGGTATGGCTAGGGCTTTGTGGAGCATATAGGGCTCACGTCGACCGTCCCATCAGTGGCCGAGGCGACGTGGCTGTCTCCGATGCTCTGCCGTACGACGAAGGACACCTGAAGGAAAAATGCCTGGAGCTGGGCTGAAATGAACAGGTAAGAAGTAGAAGGTGGGCTTTCTCTCTCTCCCCCCAATATTACTACTCTGTCTATATTAAAATGAATAGAGATAACAAGGAAAATACCAGGGAGATAGGAGAGGGGTATGAGAGATATAAGAACATCCCCAAGACTCTGGAATTATGCATTATTTGAAATAATTGGTTTGGGCACTTTTAGAGAAAGAAAATTATCGCAAGTTTGAATTAAATTTAAACTTGAGGCAATTTTGATTCCAACCAAATCAAATCCAAAAGAGCTGAAAAATTGGCAGAGAGGGTGTAGGCATGGTTTAAGATTAGTAGGGAAAGAATGAACATTTATGGAGGAGGGAAAAGGTCACTTGCAACAAAGGGTCAAATTTGACAGAAGGAAGAAGTGAAATGGTTTGCACTTGGAGAAGGGCCTAGGGATGGATGGGCCGGCCTGGGAGTCAGGCCCAAGAGGCCAGCAGGCTAGCTCTCTTTCTCTCCTCTCTTCTATTCCCTCATATTTTCTTTAACAGAAAACAATAGAGAAAAGGGAAAGGAAGAGGGAGGTTTAGGGAAAATAATTTGAACTCGGGGACGATTTTCTCGGACTCAAAAAAATGAGTTTGACCCAAGAAAATTAGAAATGGCATGATCGAAAGATATAAATTCAAACTCATTTGAATTTAATTCAAATGGGTTTGAACTGGGACTTGGTAAAAGGAACGTCCATAAATGTTCGGATTTTTGGTGGAGCTCCGGAATATGATGAAAGAATATATGGCAAGGTTGGAGACCAATAATTAAGATAACAAAGGCATTGGGATAATTTGCAAGTGTGTTATGGTGAATTCCAAGAAAAAGGAATATTTTATAATAGGTCCCTAAATATCGGAAGGATATGTTTTAAAGAGAAACCACCATGTGAGTTCCCTCAATTTAAATGGATCAGAAATCCATGCAATTTATTTAGTTGAGTTTTTTTTAAATGAAATGGCATGATGGCATGATGACATGATATGCAATGCATGACACGCAAGCAATGAAAAGGCAACAGCAACGAATAACTGGAAGACACCTGGCACATCGGTCATGGGGCGTTACATGGGTCCACGACGGCAGCAAGGAAGTGCCTCCTTATTACGCGGAAAATAATGATTCCTCCACCTGACAGCAGGGACCCACCGGACGGGCCATCGTATTTCGTGAAAAAAATGTTTCCCCCTGACTGCTGGGACCCACCGGAGGGGCCACCGTATTGCGCGAAAAAAACGTTCCCCCCGCTGTCAGCTCGGACCCACCGAAAGTGCCTCCTTATTATGCACAAAAAAATGAATACTCCCCCTGCTGGTCGGGACCCACCTTGGTGGGAGGCTGACTTTCGGGCCTACTAAGTTGACGGGGATGGAGTGCTTTGTCAACTTAGTCAATATGAACGATTCTAGCTAGTGATCGTACGATGTCCATCCAACGGCTGTAGTGCTTCTTCAACCTCTGGTCTTCTTGCTCCAGCCGCCCAAACCAGTGCCGGTCGTGCCTCATGCCCCTGCCTCCCATGGCCGATGATGAAGCTATGTACCTAAGGTAGGGTCATGGACCTATCTAGCATACCCTCCCCAAGGACATCTTTAAAAAGAATCAGAAGCAGTCGAAGAGAAAATATCATCCACTCGACCATGAAGATGTGCTCACTTGACTTCCTTGAAGACACTCGACCACCTTGAAGATACTCGACCACCAAAAGACGAGAAGCCCTCCACTCTGCAACGGTCGTGACTTAAACCATAGCATTATGCGCATTTATAACACTTTATTGTAGACGTTACCAGTAACGCCCCACCTTTATGAACATTGAACCCTGTGTAACGGAGGGGAGTTGGGGTCCTGGCGCACTCTATATAAGCCACCCCCTCCTTTGGGACAAGGGTTCGCACTTTTGTAAACACACACACACACATACAATCCAGTCGACCGCCTCAGGGCACCGAGACGTAGGGCTGTTACTTCCTCCGAGAAGGGCCTAAACTCGTAAAACTTGTGTGTACAACTACTCCATAGTTAGGATCTTGCCTCCTCATACCTACCCCCCGTTCTACTGTCAGTCTTAGATCCACGACAGTTGGCGCCCACCGTGGGGCAGGTGTCTTAGCGACTTATTGGAGAAGTTGGAATTTTTCCGATCCCCATCATCATGGTTCCAGGCGGAGGTTTGGCTGAGGGCCGCGAGATCCGTCTCGGCGCGCTCGTGTTTGTCGCCGACGACTCCGCTTGGCTTCAGGAGGCACCACTCGACGTCGATGTGCTCCCCGCCCGTGGGGCGACGCACTTTCATGCGTGCGTCCGCGGCGTCCTCCTGTGGCAACCGTCGACCCAGTACCAGTCGACTCCTACGGCTTTCCCCCTCCCTGTGACCCGCCGGAACAAGCGCACCGGCCGGTCGAGGGTTCAACGGTGGGTGAAGCATGCGTTGGCCCGCCAGTCGGCCACCCCTCAAGTCGCGGCGCTCGAGCCCGACGAGCCTCTCTACGGCCTGTTCGATCTGTCGAGTGGCTCCGTAGAGACTGCATCCGAGTGCGGCAGCAATGACTCGGCAGCGAAAGTCCTGATGGTCAATGGACCATGCGGTCCTCCTGGCTTCGATCGTGAAGACGGAGGTGACGGGAACGGCGATCCGTCGCGCGTTCACGAGGAGTACCGCCCCGAGCCTCTCTCCTCGCAGCAGAGAGAAGAACTTCGTCGCCGAAACATGGATGCCCTGCATGCTCCTATAGTTGGAGAAACGCCCGAGGCCCAGGCCTTGGAACAGGCTCGCTTGGCCAATCTGGCTGAGCGCACTCGGCTGGAGAACCTACAGCGCGCACTCGATGATCGCGCTTGTCAGCATGCTCCTGAGTCCAGCCGGCGCCAACTTTTTCCACCTCCGGCTCAGGTATACCGGACACCGATCCAAAACCTAGCAGCTGGTGCCCGGATAGCAGAGTCAATTCTACCTTCCCAGTCAGAAGCTGGCCGAGGTCTGGCGCAGATCAGGGCCCTGCTCCGGGCGGCAGGAGAGCAGAATACGACTGTGTCTCAGTCGTGGGATAGGATCCATAGCAGATCTGTGGTCGCAGATATGGTCCAGTCGGCCCATAGCCCGAGATCACCCCCGAGGCGTGAGGGACGTGGAGAGCGGTGTGATCAGTACAGAAACAAGGAGCAGTATGATCGTCGAGCCGATCACGATGGTCGCTGTCGAGTGCCCACGCCTCCTCCAAGGAGTGGGTCGTACGTGCCGCGGCCACATGAGGACAGGCGCCCTAACAGCGTCGGAAGAGGTATTCCAGTCGACCCCAGGGAGCCAGGCTTTGATGAGAGATCTATTCTCGTACAAGGCTTGGTCGACAGAAACAGAGCTCACCGAGATGGCCATGACAGAGGCCCGCAAACCAGCAACAGGGTGCATGTCTCTGGCCCAGAGTGCTTCAGCAGAGCTATCACAGCTGCAGTGATTCCCCCCAACTTCAGGTTGGCGACTGGAGTCAGTAAGTTCACCGGAGAGTCCAAGCCTGACACCTGGCTCGAAGACTACCGAGTGGCTGTCCAGATTGGTGGCGGCAATGATGAGGTGGCCATGAAACACCTTCCTCTGATGTTGGAGGGCTCGGCTAGGGCGTGGCTGAATCAGTTGGCGCCGGGCAGCATCTATAATTGGGAAGATCTCGCCCGAGTGTTTGTCAGAACGTTTGAGGGTACTTGCAAGCGGCCAGCAGGTTTGACAGAATTACAGTGTTGCGTCCAGAAACCGAATGAAACTTTGAGAGATTATATCCAGAGGTGGATCACCCTGCACCACACGGTGGAAGATGTGTCTGATCATCAGGCAATTTGTGCTTTCAAGGAAGGCGTCACGTACCGGGAGTTGAATCTGAAATTCGGTCGGACAGGAAACATGACTTTGACTTGGATGATGGAAATCGCCACCAAGTATGCCAAGGGTGAAGAGGAGGAGCGACTGCGGAGCGGCAAGCACAAAGCAGTCGCCCATGATGCCGGAGGAGGAAACTCCAGTCGGAAACAAAAACGCAAGGCCGAACCAGCTGCTCCGGGTGAGGCCTTGGCTGTGGTTCAAGAAAAGTTCAAGGGGAAGCCCAAAGGGCCTTGGAACCCCAAGAAAGTAAAAGATCAAGACGGAAATGATGTGTTGGATCTGCCGTGCCATATCCACACCAAAAAAGACGAAGAAGGTAATTTCATTTACCCGAAGCATACCACTCGACAGTGTCGGCTCCTGATCCAGCAGTTCTGAGAGAAACAACCCAAGGAAAAAGAGAAGGAGGCAGACAAGGCTGAGAGTGAAGGAGAAGATGATGATGGTTATCCTCATGTGAATTCCACTTTGATGATTTTTGCTGATGTTGAAAACAAGAGTCAATTGAAAGTCATCAACAGAGAAGTGAACATGGTCGCTCCGGCGACACCCAATTACTTGAAATGGTCGCAGACTGCCATTACGTTCGACCAGTCTGATCACCCAGCGCACATCGCCACCCCTGGGAGGCAAGCGCTAGTGGTCGACCCGGTGGTCGAAGGCACTCAACTGACAAAGGTCCTGATGGACGGTGGCAGTGGCCTGAATATTCTGTATGCAGAAACTTTGAAAGGAATGGGCATTCCGATGTCCAGACTCAGTGAAAGCCATATGAGTTTCCATGGGGTCATCCCAGGCAAGAAGGCTGCGTCCCTCGATCAGATTGCACTCGACGTGGTTTTCGGTGATGCCAAAAATTACCGCAAAGAAAAGTTGACGTTTGAAGTCGTGGATTTTTAGAGTGCGTATCATGCAATTCTGGGTAGGCCAGCTTATGTACGATTCATGGCTCGACCTTGTTACGTGTACCTCAAACTGAAGATGCCTGGTCCCAGAGGAGTGATCACTATCTCTGGTAATCGGAAAAAGGCGGAAGAGTGTTTCCAGAAGGACTCAAAGATCGCCGATGCCCAGATGGCCGTGGCAGAATTGCAAGAATACCAGAAAAATGCAGACCCAAGTGACTTGTTGCGAGCCAAGAAGCCAGCCACGGATTCAGCATTCCAGTCGTCTGGCGAGACGAAGTCTGTTCACATTCACCCGACGGACCCCAATGCAGCTCCAACCCACATTTCGACCACACTCGACTCCAAATAGGAAGAAGCGCTCATCCAGTTCCTCCGTGAGAACTGGGACATCTTTGCATGGAGGCCTTCTGACATGCCAGGTGTTCCCAGGGGACTGGCTGAGCATCGTTTGCGAGTCGACCCGAAAGTGAAACCAGTCAAAGAGCATCTTCGATGGTCCGCCGTCCAGAAAATAAAAGCAATCGGCGAAGAGGTGGCTCGGCTTTTGGCAGCTGAGTTCATCCGAGAGATTTACCACTCCGAGTGGTTAGCCAATGTTGTCATGGTCCCAAAGAAAGATGACTCACTCCGCATGTGCATCGATTTCAAGCATATCAATTGGGTCTGCCCGAAAGATCACTTCCCTCTCCCTCGCATCGATCAGATAGTCGACTCGACTGCTGGGTGCGAGTGTTTGTCCTTTTTGGATGCCTACTCCGGGTACCACCAGATCCATCTGTACGGACCTGACGAAATAAAGACAACTTTTATCACCCCGTTCGGGTGCTTCTATTATGTCACAATGCCATTCGGCTTGAAGAACGCTGGAGCCACATTTATGCGAATGATTCAGAAGTGCCTGCTCACTCAGATCAGTCAAAATGTGGAAGCATACATGGATGACATTGTGGTCAAGTCACGTAAAGGTCCCGACCTGCTGACCGACCTCGCTGAAACCTTTGCCAACCTCAGAAGGTATGATATCAAGCTCAATCCAGCAAAGTGCATGTTTGGAGTTCCAGACGGAAAGTTACTCGGTTTTCTTGTTTCCGAACGAGGAATCGATGCTAACCCAGAGAAAGTAGGCACTATACTCCGAATGAAACGCCCTGTGCGTGTGCATGATGTCCAGAAGCTTACTGGTTGCTTGGCCGCCCTAAGTCGATTCATTTCTCGCCTCGGTGAAAAGGCGCTGCCTCTTTACCGACTGATGAAGAAATCAGATACGTTCGAGTGGACTCCATAAGCTGATACAGCATTTGCAGAGCTAAAACCCTGCTTCCCACCCAGCCGGTGCTTTCTGCTCCAATCAAACGAGAGCCTCTTTTGCTTTATATAGCAGCCACTGGACAATTCGTCAGTACAGTACTTACGGTCGAGCAGGAAGAAGAAGGAAAAGCGTACAAGGTTCAACGCCCAGTTTATTATATTTCTGAAGTCCTGACCCCGTCAAAGCAGAGATATCCTCACTATCAGAAGCTTGTCTATGGAATTTACATGACTACGAAGAAGGTTGCACACTACTTCTCAGATCACTCTGTTACAGTCGTCAGCGACGCTCCACTGTCAGAGATTCTGCACAACAGGGATGCAACTGGTCGAGTGGCAAAATGGGTGATTGAACTCCTTCCCTTGGATATCAAGTTTGAGGCAAAGAAAGCTATCAAGTCCCAAGCAATAGCAGATTTCCTCGCCGAGTGGATCGAACAGCAACTGCCGACTCAAGTCCACTCTGAGCACTGGCCCATGTTCTTTGACGGATCCAAGATGTTGAGCGGTTCTGGTGCTGGAGTAGTTCTGGTATCCCCCCGAGGAGACAAGCTCAGATATGTCCTCCAGATTCACTTTGATTCCTCCAACAATGAAGCAGAATACGAAGCACTCCTGTATGGGTTGCGCATGGCCATCTCACTCGGCGTCCGTCGCCTCATGGTCTACAGCGACTCAGATTTGGTAGTTAATCAAGTGATGAAGGAGTGGGACGTCAAAAGCCCAGCCATAACTGGTTACTACAATGCGGTGAGAAAGCTTGAGAAGAAGTTCGAGGGGTTAGAACTCCACCACATCCCCCGATTGAAAAATCAAGCAGCCGATGAATTGGCAAAGATAGGTTCCAAGAGAGAAGCCATTCCCAGCAATGTGTTCTTGGAGCATATTCACACGCTGGCAGTTCAGGAAGACCCTTTCACTGAAGAGCCCCCACAACCCAAGAGCGCCACGGATCCGACTGAAGTCGAGGTCCCAGCTGTGGTCGACCTAATCATGGAGGTTCTGGCCATTACTCCTGATTGGACGGTGCCCTACATTGCGTACATCCTCAGGAAAGAGCTCCCTGAGGATGAAGAAGAAGCTTCACAGATCGTCCACCGATCTAAAGCTTTTACTGTGATAAGAGGGTAGCTGTTCAGAGAAAGTGTGACTGGAGTCGGTCAGAAGTGCATAACACCAGAAGAAGGTCGAATGGCCCTCAATGACATCCACTCGGGGACCTGTGGCCACCATGTGTCCTCTCGGGACATCGTGGCTAAAGCATACCGAGCTGGATTCTATTGGCCACGAGCAAATGAGATGGTGAAATATATAGTCGATAGATGTGAAGGTTGTCAATTTTACTCCAATATGTCTCACAAGCCAGCGTCATCCCTGAAGACCATTCCTCGTTTGGCCCTTCGCTATTTGGGGACTGGATATGGTTGGACCGCTGAGGACCGGCAGAAGCGGCTTCACTCACGTGCTCATTGCAGTCAACAAGTTTACCAAATGGATCGAAGCCAAACCCATCAAGAACCTTGACGCTAGCACCGCTGTCAGTTTTATCAGAGAATTGATGTTCAGATATGGAGTCCCACACAGCATCATCACGGACAACGGATCGAACTTCGATTCTGATGAGTTCAGAATTTTCTGCGCCTCTCAGGGCACTCGAGTCGACTATGCTTCTGTTGCTCACCCACAGTCGAACAGACAAGCAGAAAGAGCCAATGGCCTAATTCTCAAAGGACTGAAGCCCCAACTGATGCGTGATCTCAAACACGCAGCAGGTGCTTGGGTTGATGAACTTCCGTTAGTTCTGTGGGGTTTAAGGACAACTCCTAATCGGTCAACTGGAAGAACTCCTTTCTTCTTAGTCTATGGAGCCGAAGCTGTTCTGCCAAGTGACTTGCTCCACAACGCACCCCGAGTTGAACTCTTCTCTGAAGCAGAAGCAGAGCAGGCCCGGCAAGATTCAATCGATCTCTTAGAGGAGGAAAGAGAGATGGCCTTGATCCGCTCGACCATTTATCAGCAAGATTTGCGTCGATTCCACGCCAGGAATGTGAGGGGTTGGGCCTTTCAAGAAGGAGACTTGGTTCTTCGAGTGGATCAGCAGAAACCACACAAGCTCGCTCCAACTTGGGAAGGCCCCTTCATCGTCACCAAAGTTCTCCACAATGGAGCATACCATCTTTACAGTATCGAGCATCAGAAAGACGAGCCACGTGCTTGGAACGCGGAGCTGCTCCGCCCCTTTTATACTTAAACACTCGTTCGAATAAAATGTAATAAGAAACACCTTTTGTAATTCGTTTATCAAAGACAAGAGCTTACGGTTCTCTCATTCGATTGTGTTGTTCTTATTTACTCCTAAAATCGCCCAGTGGGTGGGCTTAGTCGCGAATCCGTTCCGCCTAAGTTCGAAAAAATCCTACCGAGTGAAGAGCAATCCTTCCACTCGGGGGATTAGCTGCAGTCGAGCACTCGCCTAAGTTCTCTCACTAAGAGGCTTAACGGCAGTCCAGCACTCGCCTAAGTTTGAAAAATCCTACCGAGTGGAGAGCAGTCCTCCCACTCGGGGGCTTAGCTGCAGTCGAGCACTCGCCTAAGTTCTCTCACTAAGAGGCTTAACGGCAGACGAGCACTCGCCTAAGTTTGAAAAAATCCTACCGAGTGGAGAGCAGTCCTCCCACTCGGGGGCTTAGCTGCAGTCGAGCACTCGCCTAAGTTCTCTCACTAAGAGGCTTAACGGCATTCCAGCACTCGGCTAAGTTTGAAAAAATCCTACCGAGTGGAGAGCAGTCCTCCCACTCGGGGGCTTAGCTGCAGTCAAGCACTCGCCTGAGTTCTCTCACTAAGAGGCTTAACGGCAGTCCAGCACTCGCCTAAGTTTGAAAAAATCCTACCGAGTGGAGAGCAGTCCTCCCACTCGGGGGCTTAGCTGCAGTCGAGCACTCGCCTGAGTTCTCTCACTAAGAGGCTTAACGGCAGTCCAGCACTCGCCTAAGTTTGAAAAAATCCTACCGAGTGGAGAGCAGTCCTCCCACTCGGGGGCTTAGCTGCAGTCGAGCACTCGCCTAAGTTCTCTCACTAAGAGGCTTAACGGCAGTCCAGCACTCGCCTAAGTTTGAAAAATCCTACCGAGTAGAGAGCAGTCCTCCCACTCGGGGGCTTAGCTGCAGTCGAGAACTCGCCTGAGTTCTCTCACTAAGAGGCTTAACGGCAGTCCAGCACTCGCCTAAGTTTGAAAAAATCCTACCAAGTGGAGAGCAGTCCTCCCACTCGGGGGCTTAGCTGCAGTCGAGCACTCGCCTAAGTTCTCTCACTAAGAGGCTTCACGGCAGTCCAGCACTCGCCTAAGTTTGAAAAAATCCTATCGAGTGGAGAGCAGTCCTCCCACTCGGGGGCTTAGCTGCAGTCGAGCACTCGCCTGAGTTCTCTCACTAAGAGGCTTAACGGCAGTCCGCACTCGCCTAAGTTTGAAAAAATCCTACCGAGTGGAGAGCAGTCCTCCCACTGGGGGCTTAGCTGCAGTTAAGCACTCGCCTAAGTTCTCTCACTAAGAGGCTTAACGGCAGTCTAGCACTCGCCTAAGTTTGAAAAAATCCTACCGAGTGGAGAGCAGTCCTCCCACTCGGGGGCTTAGCTGCAGTCGAGCAGTCGCTTGAGTTCTCTCACTAAGAGGCTTAACGGCAGTCCAACACTCACCTAACTTTGAAAAAATCCTACCGAGTGGAGAGCAGTCCTCCCACTCGGGGGCTTAGCTGCAATCGAGCACTCGCCTGAGTTCTCTCACTAAGATGCTTAACGGCAGTCCAGCACTCGCCTAAGTTTGAAAAAATCCTACTGAGTGAAGAGCAATCCTCCCACTCGGGGGCTTAGCTACAGTTGAGCACTTGCCTAAGTTCTCTCGTTAAGAGGCTTAACGGCAGTCCAGCACTCGCCTAAGTTTGGAAAAATCCTACCGAGTGGAGAGCGATCCTCCCACTCGGGGGCTTAGCTGCAGTCCAGTACTTGCCTAAGTTTGAGACCCATCCCTATCCGAAAGGACGATGAGGTGCAGCAAGCAAAGTCCATCCAAAGGCAAACACAAGCACATTCGGAGATAAACCAAATTCAGATAAATACTAAAAGGTTCCAAGCAGCGAATCAAAAGTACTCGGGCACCAAGCCCGAAGGAGTTTAACAGTTACAGAAACCACTCGGCATTCCGAGGCAAATTTAAAGCGTATCCAAGTTTCATAAGATTGTTCACTCAGCCGGAGGAGGACTGGCAGGCTCAACGAATGAGTCCAGATCGATCCCATCAGCGATCCGAGTAGCGGCAGCAATGAAAGTCTCCATGAAGGACTGGAAGTCATGCTTTTTGGTGTTAGCGACTTTGATCGCAGCCAGCTTGTCTTCACGAACCTCCTTGCAATGGACTCGCACCAGGGACAGCGCCACGTCAGCACCACACCGGGCGGAGGATTTCTTCCATTCTTGCACTCGGTCAGGGATCTTGTTCAGTCGAGTCATCAGAGATTCCAGATCATTCTGAAGCGTCGCCTCCGGCCAAAGCGTCAAATCGATTCGAGAGACAACCTCCTTCAGGCGTGCGAGGTAGCTTGTGGCGCTGGCGATACGGGACTCCAGTTGGAGCATGTTCATCGCAGTTTTGTCGCAGACCGGGAAGCGATAGGGTCCAGACCTGTCTCGACCCTTCCAGTTTCTTCGTCAAAGTCTTGACAAAGTTCTGTAGCCAAAAGTCAGTTCAATCAACCGAGCAAAATCCGATGGCAAGCATCAACACAGTCAGATTAAAAGAAATACCTCCCAGCATGAGATAAAGCTTCTTGGTGAGGGTCCTCAGATAAGCTTTTGTGTCATTCCTCTTGCGGATCGCAGACTCCAACTTTTCGTTCAGGGCGACCTTATCCTTCTTGATAGAGGCAAAGGTGTCCCGTCTTTCGATGAGATGATGGATATCGGTTTGGTGGAAGTCGACTTTGACGATCCGACTACGAACGTGCGAGGACGTCGCGCCTTAGCAATCGCTAAACCAACTCCGAGAGGTTATTGACCACGCCGGAGCACGATCAACCTGACCACGAGGTCTGTTTCCTGCGAGCAAATGAAGAACAAGCAAGAAACTAAGATTGCAATCTGTATATTGCGAATATAAGATGAAAGCTTTATTGATCAAGGTGGGGTTCTGTGACGCCTTTGTCTGGTCGTTGAACACAAACGAAGTACGCGAAGTTGCAGCTATGGCGAACTTTTAATCTAAACAAAACCCAAAGTCTAAACGGTGCCCTAAGGGCTGTATATATGGAGGAAGAGAGGGGGAATTTCGTGGCCCTTGGTGGAGGGGTCCGAAATCAACCCTATCTCTTGTTTCCCCACACATACGGACTCTAAAAATAGCCTATACCTATGTATTTCGAAATTACATGGGCCTGGCCCAATAAAAAGGTGACGCAGCACCTATAATAGCCTCGGGACGAAATTTATGAAGTGGCATCTTGTATATTTTGTCCAAGGCTTCATGCACCCATTATGGTGGCTTCAAAGTCCTGAAATCATCACTTGTAACTCCGTTCTTGTTCCCCTTGCGCATGGCATCATCTCCATGCTTGTTCTTGCTCCAATGTTCATCCTTCTCCAAGCTAGGCCCTTCATTTGTAAGCAAAACAAATGTATCCAATTTAGGCAGCATCATATTCTCATGAACATTAGAATCATTACCAAGAAACGAAAGTACCTGATAATTTAATTGGCGTGCGCGAGCTCTAGTAATTGGTCCCGTATATGTAGCAGTAGGGGCTGTGGGTGTAACAATGGTATTGATGTCCTCATCATCCTCCCCTTCTTGAAATGAAGTCGTCCTCGACGGAAACTCATCTTCCTCACCCAAATAAGGCTTCAAATCTACAATGTTAAAAGTGGGACTAACCCCAAAATCTGCAGGCAGCTCAAGTTTATATGCATTATCATTTATTTTCTCTAACACCTTAAAGGGACCATCAGCACGTGGCATTAGCTTTGATTTGCGCAAATCAGGATATCTATCCTTACGCAAATGTAACCAAACAAGACCTCCAGGTGCAAACACAACATGTTTTCTACCCTTATCTCCAGCAAGTTTATATTTAGCATTCATACGCTCAATGTTTTCCTTAGTTAACTCATGCATTTTTAAAATCAATTCAGCACGTTGTTTAGCATCAAAATTAACCTTCTCTGAAGATGGAAGAGGCAACAAATCAATAGGTGCACGAGGTAGGAAACCATACACAACTTCAAAAGGGCACATCTTAGTAGTAGAATGCGATGAACGATTATAAGCAAATTCAATATGAGGCAAGCATTCCTCCCACATTTTCTTATTATTCTTCAAAACAGCCCTAAGCATAGTAGACAACGTTCTATTGACTACTTCAGTTTGTCCATTAGTTTGGGGGTGACAAGTAGTACTAAAAAGCAGTTTAGTCCCCAACTTAGCCCATAAACATCTCCAAAAGTGGCTAAGAAATTTAGTATCACGATCTGAAACAATAGTATTTGGCACACCATGCAAGCGAATAATTTCACAAAAGAACAAATCAGCAACATTAACAGCATCATCGCTTTTATGACATGGTATAAAGTGTGCCATTTTCGAGAATCTATCCACGACAACAAATATGCTATCCCTCCCCTTCTTTGTTCGAGGTAAACCTAAAACAAAGTCCATAGATATATCCTCCCAAGGAACACTAGGTACAGGCAAAGGCATATATAAACCATGAGGATTGAGTCGTGACTTAGCTTTTTGACATGTAGTGCATCGAGCAATAAAACGCTCAACATCTCGTCTCATCTTTGGCCAAAAGAAATGTGTAGCAAGTACGTCCTCCGTCTTCTTCACGCCAAAGTGTCCCATTAATCCTCCTCCATGCGCCTCCTGCAACAACAAAAGACGAACGGAGCTAGCTGGAATGCATAGCTTGTTAGCACGAAACACAAATCCATCGTTAACGACGAACTTGTTCCACATTCTTCCTTCTTTACAATTCTGCATTACATCTTTAAAATCAGCATCATGCACATATTGATCTTTGATGGTCTCCAAACCAAATATTTTGAAGTCAAGTTGTGAAAGCATAGTATAGCGGCGAGACAATGCATCAGCAATAACATTTTCTTTTCCCTTCTTGTGTTTAATGACATAAGGAAAAGTCTCAATGAATTCAACCCATTTAGCATGTCTACGATTCAGTTTAGCTTGACTTTTAATATGTTTCAAAGATTCATGATCAGAATGTATAACAAATTCTTTGGGCCATAAATAATGTTGCCATGTTTCTAAAGTCCGAACAAGAGCATATAATTCTTTATCATAAGTAGAATAATTCAGACTAGGCCCACTCAATTTTTCAGAAAAGTATGCAACAGGTTTGCCATCTTGTAATAACACACCGCCTAATCCAATTCCACTAGCATCACATTCAAGCTCAAAAGTCTTATTAAAATCAGGAAGTTGGAGTAAAGGAGCATGTGTCAACTTATCTTTCAATACCGAGAAGGCTTCTTCCTGTGTGGTACCCCAAAGAAAAGGCACATCTTTCTTTATAAGCTCATTGAGAGGTGCAGCAATGGTGCTGAAATCTCTCACAAAACGCCTATAGAATCCAGCGAGGCCAAGAAAACTCCTCACTTGTGTGACCGTTTTGGGTTGCGGCCAACTCTCAATAGCTTCAATCTTGGCTTTATCAACTTCAATTCCCTGTGGAGTAACAACATAGCCAAGAAAAGATACTCGGTCGGTGCAAAAGGTGCACTTCCCAAGGTTACCAAACAAACGTGCATCACGTAGAGCAATAAAAACAGCACGTAAATGTTCCAAATGTTCTTCCAAAGATCTGCTATAAATCAATATGTCATCAAAGTAAACTACCACAAATCGTCCAATAAAAGCACGTAAAACTTCGTTCATTAATCTCATGAAAGTACTAGGTGCATTAGTTAACCCAAAAGGCATGACTAACCACTCATATAAGCCAAACTTAGTTTTGAATGCTGTTTTCCATTCATCTCCCAATTTCATACGAATTTGATGGTTCCACTACGCAAATCAACTTTGGAGAATATTGTAGAGCCACTCAATTCATCAAGCATATCATCTAGCCTAGGAATAGGATGACGATAACGAATAGTAATATTATTAATGCCTCTACAATCAACACACATACGTGATGTACCATCCTTTTTCGGCACTAGAATAATAGGAACAGCACAAGGACTAAGGGATTCGCGTATATAACCTTTGTCGAGAAGCTCTTGTACTTGACGCATAATATCCTTCGTCTCCTCTGGATTGGTACAGTATGGTGCACGGTTTGGCAGTGAAGCACCGGGAATTAAGTCAATCTGATGCTCAATCCCTTGAATAGGCGGTAATCCCGGTGGCACGTCTTGTGGAAAGACGTCAGCGAACTCCTGCAAAATGTTAGTGACAGCAGGAGGCAAAGAGGAAGGCACGTCCTCGAATGAAAATAATGCCTCTTTGCACACAAAAGCATAGCAAACAGATTTGCTGAAATCTAGCTCATCAATATCAGATTTGGTGGCAAATAAACATGCACTTTTCAATTTAATTTCAGAAGCAACACTAGATGGTTTATTATTAGGCTTCATTTGTTGCTCAAATTCTTTTGCCACAATCTGATTTTCACTCTTATTCGTCTCCTGTTTTGCTTTATTAGCTCTATTAATATCATCTTTCAAAATGGAATCAGGAGTCATAGGAAGCAAAGTAATATTTTTATCCTTATGAACAAGAGTATAGTGATTGTTTCTACCATGGTGTACAGAATTTTTATCAAATTGCCATGGTCTACCAAGTAATAAGGAACATGCTTGCATAGGTACCACATCACAATCAACATAATCAGCATATGTAGAGATACTAAAATGCACACGAACAGTACGTGTTACCTTAACCTTGCCGCTGTTGTTGAACCATTGGATGTAGTAAGGATGTGGATGTGGTCTTGTGGTGAGAGAAAGCTTCTCCACCATCTCCATGCTAGCCAAGTTGTTGCAGCTCCCTCCGTCTATGATGACGCGCACAGAACGTTCCTTCACAACTCCCTTGGTATGGAACAAATTGTGCCTCTGATTTTGCTCAGCTTGTGTGATCTGCACACTCAAAACACGTTGAGCAACTAAACATTCATACCTGTCAGCGTCTTCAGGAGCCATGTATTGCGTCTCATGATTAGAATCATCTCCACCATGTTCTTCATGTGTAATAAGAGCCAAAGTCTCCTCATCATAGTCACTAGCAGACTCGTATCCACCATCCGCGGTAGCAATCATCACACGCGGAGATTTGCATTCTCTCGCATAATGACCTCCTCCCTTACAACGACGACAAATAATATCACTTGTGTGCCCTGTTGATGCCATGGAAGAAGAAGAACGATGTGCAGGCCCCGCAGGTGCGCTATTGGCAGATAATGGTGGTTGTGCCTGTTTTCTTGTATCACGGCTGGAGGTGGCACCGGATGGAGGTGCTGGTGCAGTTGAAGTAGAAGATGCACGTGGTGTCCATGATGAAGGTCGGCCTGCAAAAAAGTTAGTTCGCCCCAATGCTTGTCGATCCTGCACTTCACGTTCAGCTTTACAAGCAAGATGGAATAAACGAGTGATATTAGTATACTCCTTATAGTCTAGAATGGTCTGAATCTCTCTATTTAATCCACCCAGAAAACGTGCAAGCATAGCTTCATTCTCCTCAACAATACCACATCTAATCATGCCAGTTTGTAATTCCTGATAATATTCTTCTACAGAATTTTTCCCTTGTCTTAAACGCTGCAATTTTTTGAAGCAATTCACGTTGATAATATGGTGGAACCCAATGCGTACGCATAGCAGTTTTCAAAGCAGCCCAAGTAGTTGGAATAGGATATAATCTACAATGTTCAGACCACCATACACATGCAAAACTAGTGAAAGCACAAACAGCAACAGCAACTCGTCTCTCCTCAGGATATTGTAAACATGTAAATCGTTGTTCAGTTCCTAACTCCCAAGTAAGATATATATCAGGAACATATCTACCCTCAAATGGTGGAATATTCAATTTCAGTTTAGGAATATGGACATCATCTCGTACATGAGGTGGTGGTGCAGGCCTACCATTACGAATATATACCTGAGGTCGACCTGCTGGTGGTGGTACAGGTGGTTGCACGTAGTGCTGATTTTGATCAACCTCATCCTCATAATCTCCCACATAATCATCCTCCTCCGCATCAGCAGCAGGAGCCATAGAAGTATCAACAGCAGCACCAACAGTTTGGCCAAACGCAAGAGGAACACGGCTCGCTCGGCGAAGGTCTGTTTCGCGACGTGGAGGTAGTCGTTGTTGTTGTTGTTGGAGAGGTGCGTTAGGTGCAGCGGGTGGCGGTGGTGGAAGACGCGCGAGCAATTCATTAAACTTGTTATCGAGCTTTGTTTCGAACGTCTTCTCAAGGCCAGTGATCTTCTCCATGGCCTCTTCAAAATTGTTCAGCACATCTTGCACCTGTTCAGTCATCATTTGCTGAAACTTATCATGAAGCTCCTTGTTCGATAAATTCTCCCAGTCAATCTCGTCGGCTTGTGATCCTGGCATGGTTAGCAGCAATAGAAACACACAAGAATATGATCCTACAGACTACGAACAAGTGGTGGTGGTGGGTGTCACAAATCCATCAAGCAAAACTCAAATTCTTACCAGTTCTTACCCAGCAACAGGCGGTGATCGGCAACCGTTGTAGTCAAAACTCTCAAAGCTTGGATAGAGCGATTACCAGGGAGAGTCAAACGCACGACGTAGATGTATGTGGAGCTGGGAAGGCTTATAATATGGTAGCAAAAAGGGTCCGCAATAATCAATTCAGAGATGCAAAGTTGAATAAACGCTCAACGACGGTATGTGCTGGTCCTAGGCTAGACTGTGCTAGAGACGCGAGCCTAGAACACCAACAAAATCACGGCGCGGCACGTAAACAAGGGAGGAGCACACTCTGAATTATTTTTTCTCTTTTTTTTGCACTTTTTTTTCCTCTTTTTTTTTGCTCCGCAACAAATTTTTTTCGAAAAAGTCTACAAATGGTCTAAAAACTGCCTAGCCAGAATTTTCCAGACTTAGTTTTTTTTTTGAAATTGGAACTATTTTTCTTCTGCGGATGGCTCGGAAGTTGGGGAGTCCTTCTCTGTCACAACTCGGAGTATCGCGTGATCTGGAAATCGAGAACAATGCAACAATTACTGGACTCGGACTAGGACTGGTGGCGGAGATGAATCTGGTGGAACTCGGACTGGTGGCGGAGATGAATCTAGTGGAACACGGACAGGTGGCGGATATATGTTGCAGGTGAACTCGGATTGGCGTGATGGCGGCGGATATGTGGTGGCGTATATGGATTCGGATTGGCGGTGAATATGTGGTGGTGGTATATGGCAACAGCGACGATGAAGATGCGGTGGTGATATATGGCAGCGGCGACGTGACAACCTGTGAACAGAACTCGAAACTCTAAAAGACTAGACGCTAAGACCAGCAACTGGACACGACAATGCAACGGCAAATTCAACAAAGCAAATACAGAAAAGATTATGCAAGGCTCAGATTGGTTCGGATGGGATGAACTAACCCTAATTTTTTTTGGCTTTTTCGTGGACTATAGGTATGAAGAACAGACTCGATCCAAACTACGAAAAAACTGTAAAATCTCACCGAGCAACCTGGAAATCTGATACCACTTGATAGAGGCAAAGGTGTCCCGTCTTTCGATGAGATGATGGATATCACTTTGGTGGAAGTCGGCTTTGACGATCCGACTACGAACGTGCGAGGACGTCGCGCCTTACCAATCGCTAAACCAACTCCGAGAGGTTATTGACCACGCCGGAGCACGATCAACCTGACCACGAGGGTCTGTTTCCTGCGAGCAAATGAAGAACAAGCAAGAAACTAAGATTGCAATCTGTATATTGCGAATATAAGATGAAAGCTTTATTGATCAAGGTGGGGTTCTGTGACGCCTTTGTCTGGTCGTTGAACACAAACGAAGTACGCGAAGTTGCAGCTATGGCGAACTTTTAATCTAAACAAAACCCAAAGTCTAAACGATGCCCTAAGGGCTGTATATATGGAGGAAGAGAGGGGGAATTTCGTGGCCCTTGGTGGAGGGGTCCGAAATCAACCCTATCTCTTGTTTCCCCACACATACGGACTCTAAAAATAGCCTATACCTATGTATTTCGAAATTACATGGGCCTGGCCCAATAAAAAGGTGACGCAGCACCTATAATAGCCTCGGGACGAAATTTATGAAGTGGCATCTTGTATATTTCGTCCAAGGCTTCATGCACCCATTATGGTGGCTTCAAAGTCCTGAAATCATCACTTGTAACTTCGTTCTTGTTCCCCTTGCGCATGGCATCATCTCCATGCTTGTTCTTGCTCCAATGTTCATCCTTCTCCAAGCTAGGCCCTTCATTTGTAAGCAAAACAAATGTATCCAATTTAGGCAGCATCATATTCTCATGAACATTAGAATCATTACCAAGAAACGAAAGTACCTGATAATTTAATTGGCGTGCGCGAGCTCTAGTAATTGGTCCCGTATATGTAGAAGTAGGGGCTGTGGGTGTAACAATGGTATTGATGTCCTCATCATCTTCAGGCTGGTCACTTCACGGTTAGCTTCATTAAGACAAGATGTCAGTCTAGTCACCTCTCCTTCAAGCGTTCTGACTGAAACAAGCTTCTTGTCTGCGAGAGCGGTTTTTTCTTGGGCTGCTTTTTGCGCAGCGGTGAGGTCCGAGTCCTTCTTGTCCAGAGCCAACTTCATTTTCTCTACAAAAAAATAATCAAATCAAAAAAGAGATCAAAGAGATATATTGAAATTCAGTCGGCAATCAGTTACCTTCCATACCAGCGGCCTCATCTTGAGCTTTTTTCAGATTTTGCTGAGCCAATTCCAAGTCTAAGTTGAGTTGCCTCTGCTTCTCTTCGAGTTCGGCAAACTTGGAGATAAGAGTACAAGACTTCTGCAGGAGGCAAGAGACAGGTCAATCGATAGGTTCGAAAGCAGTTCATTTTCGAGTGAATAAAACCTAAAGAAGTGGACAACAAGCTGTTCAGACCCCAGTCGACTGCCAGCCGTCGACCGCGGTCTCGGGGACTACACCCAGTGGATGCACTTGGCGTGCCCCCACCGGTTCTGATCCCACTCGCCCGGGCCGCCGGAGTCGGGTGCAAGGAGTAAAAAAAAGAGAGAGAAAGAACAATTGCGCTGTCAAGAAAAGAAGAACTCAGACCACAGTCGACTGCCAGCAGTAGACCGCGGTCTCGGGGACTACACCCAGTGGGTGCACTTGGCGTGCCCCCACCGGTTCTGATCCCACTCGCCCAGACCGAGTGGAAGAGCGAAACTACCAAAAACGACAACAACACCCAGTGGGTGCTCTAATTCAACGCGAACAACAGGAGATTGTGCAGAAGAAGATTTTTCGAGAACAAAAACAGTTGGAAAGTCTACTCACCTGGACGTTGGCCCGAAGAGCGGCACTAGCGTCGTAGGCAGCCTGACTGCTCTCGTGCACTATCTTCACCCGCTCCATCATCATATCAGCCTGTCGGATGGCTTCCGCAGCCGCTTCCGACTGGTTGTCTGGGACGGGGTAGCTGGTGAAAAAATGTGCAGACGACCCAGGTGCAGCTGCTTGAGGCTCTGTGGTGTGGAGTTGGATAGTTGAAGGAACCACAGGCGCGGTCGACCGCGTGGGATGCCCACTCGGCAAGGGTGCAGCGAACGTCACAGCGGCCCTGCCCACATCTTCAGCTTGACAGACGGGAGGCGTTGCAGTTGGTTCCTGCCGAGCCACCCTGCCAGCTGTTACCTTCTTGCTCTTCCTAGGCTTAGGGGCCACATCTTTGTCGTCGTCTAGAAGGTCAATGATGTTGGGTGGAGCTGCAAGACAGAACATTCGACCCCAAGTGAACCACTTGACCCTAAAAGGATCAAGAATCGAAATCGAAAGAGTTCATACCTGGGTTAGAGGTTACCGCATCCTCCATTTCCTCGTCCCGGTACTGGTATGAAGAGGTCCCTAACGTAGCAGCACTGCAAAGGCCCGCATTCAATTGGTTACACCCAGTTAATCGAATCCACATAAAGGACAAGTCAGATGGTTACTCGGAGATAGTAGGAACGGTCACTTTGATCCGAGGCAAAGCTTTAGGAGGTTTGGGAGAGATGGCTTTCGGCACTTTCGGCGTTGGAAGCGGCGTGACCTTGGATTGCTTTGGAGGCTTCTCAGTCGGCGTCAGGGAAGACGTCCTGGGGCGCTTCGAGGATTGCTTGATCGGCGCAGCCACCAAGTCCGGAGCACGTGCCGGGTCATGAGTGAGCTTGGACCTCCTCTCCCTGCGAGGAGGCGAGTCGACTTCGTCCTCATCGGTCGATTCATCGCTCTCCTCGTCCTCCTCAGCTCCCGAATGCTCCTCGCCGCTCTCACCCCCGCTTCCTTCTTCTTCAGCGCCGGGGTCCTGCACTCCGTTGGGCATCGAGTACATTTCAATGAGGGCCTGAAAGGGTAACAATCAAAAGACATTCAGTCGACCACAAACGGGACATCACGTGGTGAATCGGAAAGATACTTGATAAAACAGAAATATACCTGCTTCGGCTGGCGCGAGTTGTTGAATGGAATCACCCTCCTGGATCCCCGAGGGTTGTCTTTGTTGCCAGTGATTCCCCTCAACCAGTTCTCCAAGATATCCTCACTGACCTCCTCCGGGTGGATCCGAGTGGTATCCTCGAGCCCAGAGTACATCCACATCGGATGATCGCGCGCCTGAAGAGGTTGGATGCGTCGATCGAGAAAGACCTCTAGCATATCCATCCCGGTCACTCCGTCGTGAACAAGCTAGACGACCCATTCGACCAGCTCCTTGACCTGCGCCTTCTCTTCTGGAACTACCTTCAAGGGAGCAGGCTTCTCCACTCGAGCCAAGGAAAAAGGAGGAAGTCCAGTCGACTGGCCAGGGGTTGGCTGATCCTTGCAGTAAAACCAAGTTGACTGCCAGCCCCGGACCGAGTCAGGAAGGATCATCGCTGGGAAAGTACTCTTGCTCCTCATCTGGATCCCCAGGCCACCGCACATATGGATCACCCGCGTCCTCTCGTCACTCGACTTGGCCTTTTTGACCAACTGGGAACGGCAAGTGAAGATGTGTTTGAAAAGCCCCCAGTGCGGTCGACAGCCCAAGAAGTTTTCGCACATGGACCCGAAAGCGGCCAGATAGACTATGGTGTTCGGAGTGAAATGGTGGAGCTGAGCCCCAAAGAAGTTCAAAAAAACCCGGAAGAAAGGGTGGGGAGACAGTGAGAATCCGCGGTCTACGTGGGTTGCTAGGAGGACGCACTCACCCTCTCTAGGCTGCGGCTCGGTTTCGTCCCCCGGCAGCCGAGCCGACTTGTGGGGGATCAATCCCCCCTCCACCAGGTCGTCGAGGTCGTCCTGTGTGATCGTCGAGCGGATCCAGTCGCCCTGGATCCAGCCCGCCGGCAGGCCGGACCTCGACGAGGATCTGCCCCGGCTGGTCTGCTTTCCCTTTGCCTTCGCGGTCGCCTTCTTCGTGCGTTCCAGCGCCGCCGTCTTATCCTTCCCCATGGTGGCAGATCGAGCTCGAGCGGAGGTCTGGCGACGAGGCAGAAGCGAGAGTGGCGGACAGATCGGGAGAAAGACAAGAGAGAATGGGGGCGTGTGGAGCAGAGGCCTGGCCCGAGACCTTTTATAAGGCCTTCCACTGAGTGGTTGACTAGTGGACCCAAGCGATCTAAACAAATCCCGCAATAGTCGCGCGCGCAGTACGTGGCGAAAAAGGTGGCGCGGGGATCGAGGAGACTTACCTAATCCGTCCCGATAACCTCGTTTCCTCCCGTTTGGCGCGCTTCCCAAAATTCGAATCCCGCGAGATCCGCAGAGAGCGGAACAACCTGTCAGACTGAAGACAAACACCATCTACATCATCATTCGGAATTCAACCATGAAAGTTCACTCGACAACAACCAAGAATGGACCAAGGCGACTGAGAAAGGAGTCGACGTCGTCTCCTCAACTCATTGTTTCAGGACAAGACATATTCATAACACAAAGAGTGGGTCGGAAGTGTTCTCAACCCCTTCCTCACTCAAACCCTGATCCATTCGGGGGCTAATGATGAAGCTATCTACCTAAGGTAGGGTCATGGACCTGTCCAGCATACCCTCCCCAAGGACATCTTTACAAAGAATCAGAAGCAGTCGAAGAGAAAACATCACCCACTCGACCATGAAGATGTGCTCACTCGACTTCCTTGAAGACACTCGACCACCTTGAAGATACTCGACCACCAGAAGATGAGAAGCCCTCCACTCTGCAACGGTCGTGACTTAAACCATAGCATTATGAGCATTTATAACACTTTATTGTAGACGTTACCAGTAACGCCCCACCTTTATGAACATTGAACCCTGTGTAACGGAGGGGAGCTGGGGTCCTGGCGCACTCTATATAAGTCACCCCCCTCCTCTGGGACAAGGGTTCGCACTTTTGTAAATACACACACACACATATAATCCAGTCGACCGCCTTAGGGCACCGAGACGTAGGGCTGTTACTTCCTCCGAGAAGGGCCTGAACTCGTAAAACTCGTGTGTACAACTACTCCATAGCTAGGATCTTGCCTCCTCATACCTACCCTCCATTCTACTGTCAGTCTTAGATCCACGACAGCCGGCTGCGATGCCGCGGAGGCCTCACCGCCCCCTACTACTCCCATCGCTGGCCAGGCCATCCCTCTACTCACCCACACCCCCTGTTATTCTGTGGCGATGGCAGCCTCACACCACAGCGAACTAGTGAACCCTCATACTCCTCTACGCGCGGGCATCCACTGCCGCGTCTTCCTCGGCTCCGCGTCGTCCCCTTCCTAGGCCTCGCCTCATCCACCGCCCTGGTGCTCTCGGTGCGGCGTGGTCAACGTGGTCAAGGAACGGCTTCCATCAGACATGGACTGTACGTGGAGAGGCTGGCGGCTGGGTCCACGGTCGTAGCAAGGAAGTGCCTCCTTATTATTATTCCTCCACCTGACAGCGGGGACCCACCAGACGGGCCACCGTATTTCGCGAAAAAAACGTTTCCCCTTGATTGCTGGGACCCACTAGCTACATCTTCACACGTAAGGAAGTGCGTACGGGCAAAAAAACGATTCATCCCCCTGACTGCTGGGACCCACCAGCTACATTTTCGCACGCAAGGAAGTGCCTGAGAGTCGGGACCCACCTGGTCGAAGCATACGTAGCATTGTCATTCTGGTCGCGAACGTGTACGTACATACTAGTCAATGTAGAGGCGTGCATGTAGCATGTACACGTACGTACAGCGGCCAGTATGCAAGAAAGAAAATACGGTCACGTACGTACATACAGGCAGGGTCTCAAACGCCTACTCGCGCATATGTACGGCCAGGGCTCGTGTACATGGTTGGTTCGGAACGGAGAAACAACGTCATCGTCGTGTTCATGGGGAGCCAACCGGCTGGGTCGGAACGAAATGCGTTGTCGTGTTCATCGGGAGGGCTTGGACGGAACAACCGATGGAAAACGAGGCTTGGTGTACCGCAGAACGGAGGAAATGGCCTTGTGTTCGACCGGCCACGTTCGAAACGGGATCATGTTCATCGAGAGGGGTCTGGCGTACCACAAAACGGAGGAAACGGACCTCCTATGGTCGAAACGGGGGTCCTGTTGATCAGGAGGGGTGTGGCGTACCCCAAAATGGAGGAAACGGACTCTTGTTGGAGCGCTATGGTCGAAACGGGGGTCATGTTCATCGGGAGGGGTGTGGCGTACCGCAAAACAAGACTCCACGAGATACTGTTCATCTCCACCGTCGACCCCTCCAGCCTCCACGGGCTACTGTTCATCCACCGTCGACCTCCTCCAGCCTCCACCTACGACTGTTCATCTACGGGCTCCTGTCCATCCAGCCTCCACCGCGCGCTGCTCCACCGGCTATTGTTCAACCTGCCCTCTCCACGGGCTCCTGTTCAACCACCCCTCCACGGGCTATTGTTCATCCAGCCCTCCACCATCTACTGTTCATCCTTCCCTCCACGGGATGGTCCTATTCATCCATCCCTCCACGGGGTCCTGTTCATCTAGCCCCAACCGGCTCGATCGGGGTCCTGTTCATCCAGAGGCAACACCACGGGGTCCTGTTCATCCACCCCCACCGAGAACCATTCATCCAACCCCCCCAGCAACGCTCACTGTTCATCCAGAGGCAACATCGATCGGCTTCAGTTAGCAGCAGTAGTGAAGGAATCGCTCGATCGGGTTCAGTTAACAGCCATCGATCGATCGCTCGGGTTCAGTAACGCGTAGCCTACAGTGCAATCGCTCGGGTTCAGTTAGAGCCCAACGCCTCACTTGGGTTTAGTTAGAGCCCAACGCCTCACACCCACGCGCGTGCGTGTATGTGAGAAACGCGCATCGCTCGGCCCCGACCACCCACCGTAACCGGGAACACCCCGATATTTTACTCGCCCTCGCTTCTACCATGGTTTTTCCGTCATGGACGGCCCAAAGAATGTCATGCAACTGCGTCTCCGGCCCGCCCAGGACAAAAAGCCCACTTTTTGTCATGATTTTTTGTCATAGAAGTAGGACCCCACCACATCTATGATGATACCATGTTTTGACACAATTGTTGTCATAGAAGTGTCATAAGTATGACAGAAAAAAAATTTGTTCGGCCCAAAATGTCACGGATGTGTCTTTTTTTGTAGTGTCAACAGGCAGCGGGGAAGCGTGCCTCTCCCTTTGAGGAGCTGGAGGAGGCGGACAGTCCTCCCATTGTTCCACTGCTCGCGGGCGGCCATCTTGGTCGCGCTCGATGGTGATGCGTGTTTGGCTGCGGCTGGCAGCCGGTTCCTTGTCTCGTATGTCGCGGTTGCCACCTGTCGGAGTCCAGGAAGTTGCGCCGTGCTCTTGGCGAAGGGGCCGGTTCTTGACCCGTTGGCCGGGCTCTTCCGCACAACAGCCGGCTTCTTGCTGCGCGGCTGCCGCGTCGATAAGCTGCTGAACGCGCTCCGTCATGTAGCGACGCTCACCGCCCTCTAGGTGGTCCAGCTCATCTGCTGCCGCCTGGGCAGCATGTATGTTCTCCATGGGCGTGGCGTAGATGGGGCGGTCTACTCCAAACATGCTGGCTACAGCACCGCATCACTGTCGGACCGTGCCCACACGGCTAGGCCCGCCAGCAGTCGGCGTGCCACCAACAGCACGGTCAATCTCGCGCTGGAAGGCCTCGGAGAGGCGTCTCATGGTAGCCAGCTTCTTGGCATTTTCAACGAGCGAGTCGCGGCAGGCCTCCAATGTCTCGGCGTCGGCGTCTGCCACAATGGGAGTGGACAGGTCCCGCATTGCCGCCTGCAATGGGTCCTGGTCGGCTCCTCCAGAGGCCCCATCATGGTTGATGACAAGCACCTCCATGACGGTGCTGCCGTCGCTCTCCAGGCGAGGGAGCGGGTCGTCGATGACCACCACGTTGGCGGGGAAGGAATCGAAGGAGGCCGTGTCGGTGTCGACAAGCATCGGGTCGGTGGAGCCAACCGACTCCAGGTTAGTGGCAGGCTCGTTGGCGATGTGGATCTTGCCAAGGAGGTCGATGAAGCAACTCTTGGAGCTGGCTGCTCCCGCATCGGGCGCGGGTTCGTTGGAGAGGCAGATCTCGCAAACAAGATCGGCGAGGCTGGCTACTGTGCAAGCGACTTCCACGCCATGCAGCGCGTCGTCACAAACGCCATCAGGCGTGCCGGGCTGGCTGCGCTCGCTAGGGAGGAACAAGGTTCCGTCCAGAACAGATCTTCGGACGACGGTGCACCAGGCCCCATGGTGGGCGCCAAATCTTGGCGGTGTCGTGCGACATATGCCAAAGGATGGCTTATCATGGTGGGGGATAGTAGGACGTCGCCGGTGCCTGGAAACAGGATGAGGCGTAGACATGTACGCCGACGGACTTTACCTAGGTTCGGAGCTCTCCTAGGAGATAACACCCCTAGTCCTGCTCTGCGGGGTCTCCGCATGTTCACTCAAGCAACAATGGTGGCTACAAGCTTGCTCCTTGAGCTATTTCTCGGGGGGGAAGAAGAGCAAAGCTAGCCCTAACTCCCTCTTTCTATGTGTGGGTGTGTGGTCTAAAGTCTGAACCCTTTGCATGGCTGCCCTGGGGGGTTTATATAGGCCTACTCCCCAGGGGTACAATGGTAATCTGGCCGGGTGTAGGACCCTGCTGTCAGTGTCTATGGTTGCCGGCTTCTCCGCCGGCCGTGGGGCCCATCGCCTGGTGGGTCTCGTCGGCTATCTCATACTTCGCCAACAGGCCACGCCCACCACTGGCGGGTCCTGTCGGCTGCTGGACTGTGGCAATGCCACTGATTATGTGTGCTTTGTCGAGGAGGCGTGGCTACAGTGCCTGTAAGTGCATCTAGTGCCACCCCTAGTTGGTTTTGGAGTATAGACGACAAACCTAGTTGAGGGACTAATGTGTTTGTGAGAATTGCAGGATAACACAGGTAGAAGTCCCTCATTGATTCGGTTTTCCTACCAGAGATGACCCCTAAAAATGTATGAAGACATTGATGTCAAAGGTGGTATATGAAGATATTCACATTGAAGACTATGACAAGAGAAGACATCGCATGAAGCCTATGGATCTTGAAGACTTAGATCTTTCGTAGTTCTTTTTCTTCTTTGTTGAGTCATAGGAACCACTGTACTGTTAACTGGGGTCCAAGAGAACCAGTCAGAATGACTGAAGTGATGCTTAACCAAAACCTATGTCTTCGAGTGAAGACTATGAGAGCGAATCTTGTCCAGAGTCGGACAAGTCAGCTTTGCTTGTATCCTAAGTAAAGTTGCCGTGTGAGTTTGAAATCTGACCGTTGGAACACGTGTCAGTTCCTTAGTGACCCAGGGTCATTTCGGACAAATCAGGTTGGGTTGCCTAGTGGCTATAAATAGCCCACCCCCTACAACCATAAACGGTTGGCTGCTCAGAGTTAGTGTACTGCTTTTGTCGTTTGAGAGCAACCCACCTCGAAGCCTTTGAGAGAGAATTCCTTGCGAGGATAAAGCCCTAACCACCCAGAGCCAAAGAGAGTTAGGCATCACTTAAGTCTTCTTGTATGTGTGATCTGAAGACTTATTACACTTGAGGACTGTGAATCCTCCAGCCGGTTAGGCGTCGCGTTCTGAGCATCCAAGAGACATTGTGGATCGCCGGTGAACGAAGTCTGTGAAGTTTTGGGAGTCTACCTTGAAGACTTACCAGAATGATTGGGCGAGGTCTGTGTGACCTTAGCTCAAGGGGAATACGGTGAGGACTGGGTGTCCTGAGCTGCGTGTTCAGGACTGGGTGTCCGGGACTGTGTGGCCTCAGGTTTAAATACCTAGCCGCCCTAACCAGACGTACAGTTGTCACAGCAACTGGAACTGGTCCAACAAATCATTGTCTTCAACGAGTCACTGGTTTCATCCTTCCCTTCTCTTTACTTACTGTTGATCCTTGTGAAGTCATTGTATGATTGCACTATCTTTTGTCTTCACTGAGTGACTGTGTGTTCTGTTTGGCTTCATAATATCTTCCTACCTGATCCTTACTACCTAGCTGCTATTAGTCATTGTGCTTTCACTTCATTGAATACTTGACTATGATTTGCCTAGTGTAGTCTACCTTCCGCTGCATGGTAATAGGTTTATTTCTATCATTTGTCTTCGAAACTTCCATGTTTTGAAGACTTTCATAAAAATCGCCTATTCACCCCCCTCTAGTCGATATAACGCACTTTCAATTGGTATCAGAGCAAGGTACTCCCTTGTTCTGTGTGATTCGGTTTAACTACCTGGAGTTTTAGCTATGTCGACTTCACGGATAATTAAAGTCTCCATTGCGTGCCCCGTCTTCGATGGAACTGAATATCCCTACTGGAAGAATAACATGCGCATGCATCTTGAAGCCATTGACGTCGACCTATGGTATGTCGTCAAGAACGGCGTTCCCAAGGCTGAAGAAGGTGTCACTACTGCTGATTCAAGAAGTTCGTTCAACTGGACTCTACTGCCAAGAATATCATCTGTGGTCATCTGACCAAAGGACAGTATGGCCATGTGAGTGCTTTGGAAACATCTAAGCTAGTCTGGGACTGGCTCTCCAAGGTCAACGAAGGCGTCTCAACCCAGAGAGATCAGAGAATCAGTGTTCTTCGCAACCTATTCAACCGCTTCAAGCGAAATGACAATGAGAATGTCCAGCTCATGTTTGATCGACTCACTGACATCACAAATGAGCTTCAAGCCCTCGGCGCTACTGAGATTACCAAGCATGAAGTCGTCAAGACACTACTGAGATCACTTGACAGTTCGTTTGACACCCTAGCCCTGATGATTCAAGAACGTCCTGATTTCAAGACACTCGATCCGTCTGACATACTTGAGAGGCTCAACACACATGAGTTTCAGCTTTCTGAGAAAAAAGATATCTACGGTCCAAACTATGGGCGAACTTGTGCCTTGAAGGCAAAAGTTGTCTCCTCATCTGAAGAAGAATCTGACAACAGTTCTGATGATCCTGAAGACATTGGAAGGGAACTTGCTATGCTTGTGAAGAAGTTCCAAAAATTCACCAAGAAGAAAGGTTTCAGAAAGTCTTCACGATCAAGCTCAAGGAATGATGAAGCTTCTACTCATGACTACAAGAAGAAAACATGCCACAAGTGCAAGAAAATGGGCCACTTCATCTCTGAGTGTCCGCAGTGGGACAATGAGAACAAAAAGAAGAAGAAGAGCAAGGAATATGACTCTGACGACAAGAAGAAGAAGAAATACTCAAAGTCTTCTTCCAAGTCTTCCTCAAAGTCTTCATCACACAAGAAGAGCTCATCTGGCAAGGCGCGTGCGTTTGTTGGCAAGGAAATGGATTCAGAGGAGGAGTCCGCTTCTGAGGAGGCGGAGGTGGAGTCTGAGGAGGAGTCCGATTCTGGCGTTGCAAGTCTGGCTACAGCATACGTTGCCAAGTCCATCTTCAACACTGAAGACAATGACTTCATCACCGACACCGATGCAAATGACAAGGACTACTCCGCTCCTACCTACTGCTTCATGGCACGCGGTGCCAAGGTAAACACACGCACTACTCACTATCAAACATCTAGTGAAGATGACTCTGATTATGGTTCAAGACCCAGCTACAAAACACTTGCTAAAATTGCAACTGAACAACAGAAAACTATGGAACATATTCAAAAACTGTTAGACAAAAGCGATGATCTGTTAGGCGCTGAAATGACTCGATCTGAGTCCTTAATTGAAGACATAAAAAAATCTTCACGTTAAGTATGAGGAACTTGAAAGTCGTCATGAAACGCTCTCAACAACTCATGAAAAGCTTTCCTATGATTATCTTCAAAGGAAGCAAGATCTTGAGAAATTGAGAGTGGCTCATGAAGATCTTCAAAAGGAAAACGAGTCACTTCGCGCCAAACAGATCAGTTTCGCTCAGGAAGGATTTGAACCACCATGTCTTAAATGCATCGAGCGTGACAACGCTACTTCTGTTGCTGAGTGTTCTACTGCTGCTACTGTTGCAATATCTTCAACTGTTGATGTGGTAACTAACCCCTCTGCTGAGGATACCGCTACTATTGCTAATGAGAATGCTAGGTTGAAGACATTGCTTGAAACATGGATGTACAAAAGTCTCAAAGGGCATCAGACACTATGTGATGTCCTCACAAGGCAGATCCTGAACCAAAACCCGAGGAAAGAGGGTGTTGGGTTCGTAAGGAAAATGAATGCTGATGGCTCTTACTGGAAACCTGAGCAGTACCCCAAAACCACATGGGTTGCTGCAAAGGAACCTTCAGCAGATCCATCCAATCTATCTGGCTTCACTTGTGCTAACCCCATTGTCATTGATGAATCCTTTGATGCAAACTATAAACTGTTTAAGAATAAGAATGGTGAAGTGTTTGCCAGGTATATTGGTACTAACTGCAGGAATGGGCCGTGTCGTGGAATTGTCACGGCAGATGTCCTTAATGTGGAATTGTCACGGCAGATGTCCTTAGTGTCAGGACTTAGTCGCGAGGCCAACGCATCTATGTGGTAGCTTGAGAGGGGTTGAGCGGGATGAGACACGCGATGTTTTACCCAGGTTCGGCCCCTCACGGTGGAGGTAAAAGCCTACATCCTGCTTCATTGATATTGATGATGATGACCACGGTTACACGAGTGCTCTATCTCGAGAGCTATTGTCTAAACCTAACTTGTCCAACTCGTGGAACTTGTCAATCTTGTCCCCTTTTGGGGAGCCCTGCCCCTCCTTATATATGTTGGAGGGCGGGTTACATGTAGAGTCCTATTAGGATTAGGACTAGTCTATCTCTAGTACAAACCGGATACAAGTCCAGGTCTTAGCTCCTTGTAAGATAAATGTTCCTCATGCCTTTCCTCTTAAACCGGCCCACCATTAACATAAACTGGCATGCTAGGCCTTGGGTCTTGTCATCCATATGGAACACGCGCCGGGTCACCAATGAGTCTTCAGGCTCGTGAATCGTCATACCAGTGAACCGCCAGACACGTAAACCGCCAATCCTCTGGCGGTTTACCAACAAAACGCCTAGTCTGGCCGGGTTATACTTCCGGCCGGTTTACGCCACGGGGTATATCCCCGACATTAGCCCCCAAGTTTAGCTTGGATTTATCCATGGTAAACTTATGCTGCAAAATAAACACAAGAACAAATTTGACAGGTTGTGCTCCGGGTTAAGAATTCTTGTAAACCGGTACTTGATCACCCTTAAGTCCTTGTTATTTCCTCCTTCTGGGAAGTCCGGGTCAACAGACCAGCTTCATAATCAATTTACCGACATTGGTTTGTCACAGAGAAATATTGTGAAGAATAACTCCTTTAACTCAGCTCCCAAAGCGTCGGTTTAAGAAATATGGGCCTTGAAATACTTATCTGATATTCAGCCGGTTTGAAGATGTAAAACTTGCCGGTTTAATATTACCAAAATGGCCGGTTTATAAATATTGATGGCACCGGGTCATACTTGTTGTCGACACCGGGTCATGTAACTGATCTTCCTGATTTGCTCAAAATTGATAAAATGAAGATGTTCCTCCTTTATATGCATAATACCTGTAGCCCCCAAGTCTTAAGAGGAGAACATAGTGATAACTTAAGACTTGCTCCAATAAGTGTTTCAACCTTGAAGAAATTCGGTTTGTTCATCTCAATCATATAAACTGAATACTCCATATATGTAGCCCCCAAGTGCCGGTTTGTCATGCTTGCAGCAACCTGGGACTTGTAATTGCTTATAAAAACTTCAATCAGTGTAATCCCCAAGGGCCGGGTCATTATGCAATAATGAGCAGGAACTTTGTAAATATAATTATGTAGATTTTAGCAGTGATGTGTAGCCCCCAAGGGCCGGCTTAGTAAGATAATACTGAACCGGGACTTGATATATACTTCAATGAAAATAACATCTTATAATGTAGCTTCCATCGTAGGGCTTGACCCACATCCACAAGGTTAAGAGCTTTGTGCTTTACCAACTGAGCAATTGATCCTTCAATATTATGGACGAAAACTTGTGTACCTTGATTTGTTGACAGGAGCAATTGGTAGCCCCCAAGGGCCCGCTCATTATAATATGATGAGTCGGGTCTTCAATAAGACTAGTAAAAATGACTTTGCATTAGCCCCCAGGTGTCATGATGCATACTTGCAGTGACATGAGACTTGCATGTAATCTCGATTTGAATAATGTAGCCCCCAAGTGCTGGGTTGTAAGCCTGCAGCGACTCGGGACTATTCCTTCCATGGCAAAATAAATCATATTCATCGACAAAATAATATCCATTGTGCTAAAGCGACTTTGAAAAACCTCAATCATAATATTAATAACCATAATAAAAATCCAGCCATGTTGGCTATTCAAGATAATATAATCCGGTATGAAAATCTTATTCATCCAATATCATAATGAAAATTCAGCCAAGTTTGGCTATTTGAATAATATAACCCAATCATTTATAAGTGCATGATTCCAATGGCGCAATCCAAATATATACTGGCGACTTATAGTCCAAAGCCATGCCGGTTTAATAAACACCGGATAATTTATCATCATACTGGTGACTTATAGTCGAAAGCCAGGTCGGATTAGTAAACGCCGGTGATTTATAATCATGCTTTATTCAACCTGTTTCTGCATATAATACTGGCGACTCGTAGTCAAACTAGACCGGGCTAATAGTCTCCGAATTATAACTTGATCGTGTACTGACAACTTGTAGTTGAAAGCCGAGCCGGGTTGATAAACACCGGTTTACTCCATAATAGGATGGTAACAGAAAATCAAACCGGACAGATAGCCTTCGGATTAATATTTAACCGTGTTTAGTCAATTTGTAATTTGATAGTCGAACCGGTTTAAGAATTGTCGGTTTAAAAACGCAACAAAAGAAATACTTATCAAAACAAAATTTCAAGCAAAGGCAATGATAAAACCATTTGCAAAAAGAGGCTATTGAGCCGATCAAATGGCGTTACCATGGTCGGACACGACCAAGCCCCCGATAGGCTAGCTATGGTTCAAGTCAGCCAGGTCCCCAAATGAAACGGTGGCATTATGCCGATCAAAAGGCGTGGCAATGGTTCGGGTTCGACCAAGCCCCCAAGTGATTCTGTGGCCTTAGGCCGATCAAGAGGCGTGACTATGGTTCAGACGTGACCACAAGTCCCCAAGTGATGCATTGGCATTACGCCGATCAAGAGGTGTAGCGATGGTTCGGGTTCGACCAAAGCCCCCAAGTGATGCTGTGGCACTAGGCCGATCAAGAGGCGTGGCTATGGTTCAGACGTGACCACAAGTCCCCAAGTGATGTTGTGGCTTTCCGCCTACCAAATGGCGTTGCTATGGTTCGGACGTGACCAAGCCCCCAAGTGATATTGTGGCATTGCGTCGATCAAGAGGTGTGACTATGGTTCGGATACGACCAAAGCCCCCAAGTGATCAAGAATATGATAAGCCAATAAGGCATGATACCCATGTTTGAACTGCGCATCATGGCAGCAGGTCCTCTTTGGCACCCTTTAACTTTTTGCAAGAGATAAATCCTTCTTGAACCGGATGTTAAACCGGATATTGAGAGCTTCAAAGCTTCGTGGAAGACATCTTTCCCTTGAATCGGATTGTAAACCAGAATACTTTCTGATGACCCGGAAATTTTCTGACGGCCTCTTAAACTCGAACTTGCGAGAAGTTAATTCCTTTTTGAACCGGAAATTCTTAAACCGGATTTGAGAGCTTCAGAGCTTTGTGATTTAATCTGTCCTACATTGAAGAACTTGCAAGACAAAGTAATGGCTCCTCTTTTTTAAAAGAAAGCAATATATAATATAAAAATATACCGGATGGATTTCACCTGATGCGTCAGGTCAGAGATTATCACCGCGGAGTTGATGATCACCGGGTGAAGCTGAAATTACTCACAGGTGAGTCGGCCGCGGGAGCTAAGCAGATGAGCCGGCCCGGTGTTGTAAACCGGTGCGGACGAGCAAATTGTCCTCCATGTTGTAGACCGGCGCGGACGTGTGAACCGGCCGCGAGGGTGGATGGGCGAGTTGTCCGTGTCGTTGTGAACCGGTGCGGCCGCGAGAGACGGCCACGGCATTGTAAACCGGCGCGGGAGTTCGTCGAGTAACGACGGCCACCCGTGCCAAAAGATGTTGGCGTGCCTCCATCTCCAAGGTATAATATCATTTTTTTGTCATAAATAATTGCCTTGAATAATATTGCACACCAAGGCAAAGATAAACTTGTTCTTTGACAAAAACAACATGTGCTAATAAATCAAATTTGGATGGATATCACCTGATAGTAGTGGCAGTGCTCCGCATTACTTTTTAGATTGTCAACCCATCTTTCTACGACGGTCAAGGCAGATCGCCCGGACTCGTGGGCAGAGTGATTGTCAAATCAATTGTGCATGCATGCACTTCCTTTCCATGTGAATGTTCTAATGGAAAGAGATTTGTCGTTGACTCGTGTTACTTGTTCTTGCTCGGTTCACCGAACGGCAATGCACTGATCTCTTTTGTTGTCAATCTCCACGCATACACAACTTGCCTCTGTTTGCTTCTCCAGTTGCCATCTTTGTAGTGAAAATCGCGACGGCGGCTCACAGGTGTTGAGGCAGAGACGGACGGCGATTGATTTGGCCACGACGGTGGCTTTTTGAGGGGACAGCGGCTCAAGGGCAGTGCAAGGGCGGCTCTCCGGCTGCGTGGCAAAGTAGACACCACGGAGACGTGTGGTGCGGACGCTCGTGGCAGTTCAGGCGCAGCTCAGGCGCGGCGGCTCAGACATATCAGAGGAAGTGACGCGGGTCGACAAAGGCGGAGCAAAAACCGAGTTAACAGTGAGCCAGGGCGACTCAACGACGGCGGTTTCAGCACCAATGCCAACGACTCGGGGGCGGCTCACCGCAGCGGGTCACACCTGTGGGAGAGGAAGCAGCGGCTCAATGCGGGAGGCGAAGCATGGCCTGTAGACGGCAAAGGCGAGTCCGGGGCGGCTCAGTGCGGCTCTGCTCGAGTGATAGGCGGAGCGAAGAGGCCTGCAGCGACTCGGAACAGAGACTGAGGCGGAGACTTGCGGCCGCCCGGTCCGTTGTGAGCAACAGGGCGAGGCCGTGAAGGTACGGTCGATTCCCATCGTCTGACTTTGCTAATCCCTGGTGTTTTGTATTTTGGCCAAAACACATCTAGTACCATGATGGATTGTTTGACCGTATGAGAGCTTTAGTCTTCTTGGTAGTATATATTTTCTGTATGAATTTGCAAAGGGAGTTCCGATCTAGTCGCTTCCTCGCGTAGAAGTTTTGGCAAATAAAAAATTTGGAGCTGTAGATTATCCTAACCATCACGTGGCAGAGTACTAATTGAAGTAGTACGATTCCCATTGTTTTGAGGACACCGCAGTTGGTCCGATTCCTTTGTGCGTGTGCCTTTTGATTGGTCTCGGCGACTTGCAGCAGTAAACAAATCACAACCCAAACCCTAATTTCTCTTGAACCTTGAATCTCACAAAATATAAATCTGGGTTGATGAACTTGACGCTGATGTAAATCCTTTCAAACCGGTTCTTCTTCATCCGGACAATTGTGCACTTCTCGACTTTTGAAAGAGATCCCTCCAAGAACTCAACACCATCGTGCGCAGGCCCCATGGTGGATGCCAACTGTCGTCGAATTGTCACGGCAGATGTCCTTAATGTCAGGACTTAGTCGTGAGGCCAACGCATCTATGTGGTAGCTTGAGAGGGGTTGAGCGGGACGAGACACGCGATGTTTTACCCAGTTCGGCCCCTCACGGTGGAGGCAAAATCCTACATCCTGCTTCATTGATATTGATGATGATGACCACGGTTACAAGAGTGCTCTATCTCGAGAGCTATTGTCTAAACCTAACTTGTCCAACTCGTGGAACTTGTCAATCTTGTCCCCTTTTGGGGAGCCCTGCCCCTCCTTATATATGTTGGAGGGGCGGGTTACATGTAGAGTCCTATTAGAATTGGGACTAGTCTATCTCTAATACAAACCGGATACAAGTCCAGGTCTTAGCTCCTTGTAAGATAAATGTTCCTCATGCCTTTCCTCTTAAAGCGGCCCACCATTAACATAAACCGGCATGCTAGGCCTTGGGTCTTGTCATCCATCTGGAACACGCGCCGGGTCACCAATGAGTCTTCAGGCTCGTGAATCGTCATACTAGTGAACCGCGAGACACGTAAACCGCCAATCCTCTGGCGGTTTACCAATAAAACGCCTAGTCCGGCCGGGTTATACTTCCGGCCGGTTTACGCCGCGGGGTATATCCCCGACAGGCCGCCTATGAAGAAGATCTGGGTGCCGAAAAAGTTTTTGGAAAATCTTCCTGTGAATGTCATCATGACACCACAGGTGAAGAAGACAAACCCCAGACCACAGGCTTCATACGGTCCAAAGGCTTCATACAGACAGAGGACTCATCTGAGTCGCACTAACGCAAATATTTTGCAGGGAAACCATACTCAGGCCTATGAATATGAGCGCGGTTCATCAAACCGCCATGTTCATAAGACCAAGAACTATTCTGCTTATTCTTATGAGTACTATTGTCCACCTGCAAGACTGTTTGCTAGGGCTCCAAAGCCAAAGTTCTCAGATGCTGCACTTAGACTTATTGCTTCTAAGCCACCCTTGAAGATGTGGGTGGCTAAGAAAAGTTAACTCTCTTTTGCAGGGAAAGGTCTCCAGCAGAAAACCAAAATCGTCTGACGCTATTGTTGGGGACCTTAAACATCTTGTAGGGCGCAAGATCAAATGCCCGAATGGTCTTACTATGTACTTCGTTCCTGAATCGCTTGCTACTCTCCCTATTAGTCCTAATCTGGATCTAAGCTTTCATAACCCACTGGTTCGTCAAATGTTTTTGCTTCACAATTCTCTTCGTGAAGCCTATCCCCCTAACTGCACTGTAGGGTACGACACCAGCGTCTTCAGAATGGATTATTGACAGTGGGTGTACCAATCACATGACTGGCAAAAGAAGCCTTCTTATGGACTCAACCTTACGTCCATCCGACAAGAGTCACATCACATTTGCTGACACTGGTAAAAGTAAGGTATTGGGTCTAGGTAGAGTTGCAATCTCAAAGGATCAACACATGGATAAAGTCATGCTTGTTGAATCCCTTGGCTTCAACTTAATGTCTGTCTCAATGCTTTGCGATTTGAACATGATCGTAATATTTGGAAAATATCGTTGCCTTGTTCTAATGGAATCTGACAAGTCTCTAGTGTTTGAAGGGTATCGGAAAGATGATTTGTACGTGGTAGATTTCTCAGCAGGACCACAGCTTGCCGTATGTCTTCTAGCAAAAGCTTCAGAATGTTGGCTCTGGCATCGGAGGCTAGGGCATGCTGGCATGAGGAACCTCCACACCCTTGCAAAGAAGAAGCATGTCATAGGCATCGAAGGCATCAAGTTCAAGAAAGATCACTTATGCGGTGCCTGTGAAGCAGGAAAGATGACGAGGGCCAAACATCCCTCGAAGACAATCATGACAACTACTCGACCCTTCGAACTGCTCCACATGGATCTTTTCGGTCCTACTCATTACTCAACTCTTACTACTACTGCTTGTCTCTATGGCTTTGTCATTGTTGATGATTATTCTAGATATACTTGGGTGCACATAATCCTCTACAAGACTGAAGTGCAGGATGTCTTCAGACGCTTCGCCAATCGAGCAATGAACAACTATGGCGCCAAGATAAAGCACATCAGAAGTGACAATGGCACTGAATTCAAGAACACTGGCCTTGACACATATCTTGATACTTTGGGCATCACACATGAATTCTCAGCCCCGTACACGCCACAGCAGAATGGCGTCGTCGAACGCAAGAACAGAACACTCATTGAGATGGCCCGAACGATGCTTGATGAATACAAGACTCCAAGAAAATTCTGGCCTGAAGCCATTGATACTGCATGCCATACGATCAATCATGTTTATCTTCACAAGCTTCTGAACAAGACATCTTATGAGCTCCTTACTGGCAAGAAGCCAAATGTCAGTTACTTCAGAGTATTTGGCGCCAGGTGCTGGATCAAGGATCCACATCACACTTCAAAAATTGCACCAAAAGCACATGAGGGTTTTATGCTTGGATATGGAAAGGACTCGCACTCCTACAGAGTCTTCAATCTCCTTCATTATAAAGTGGTTGAAACAGTGGATGTGCGATTTGATGAGACTAACGGTTCACAAAGAGAGCACCTGCCAAATGTGCTAGATAAAGTTCCATCCAGCGAATCAATCAAGCTAATGGGAACTAGAGAAATCATACCCTCTGAAGCTCAACCAGAAGAGGAACTTATCATCTCCGCACCTGATCAACCTGAAGACAATGCTCAGCCTGAAGACAATCCCACTAACAATGACAATGATCAGCAAGAGCAAAATCTTCGCCCTGTACATCCTCGTGTTGCCAATGAAGTGCAGATTGAGAAAATAATTGATAGCATCAATGCACCTGGTCCGCTCACTCATTCAAGGGCAACTCAGCTAGCAAATTTCTGTGGGCACTTCGCATTCGTCTCAATAACAGAACCCAAGAAAGTTGAAGAAGCCTTCATGGAACCTGAATGGATTCAAGCTATGCAAGAAGAGCTTCAACAGTTTGAGCTGAATAATGTTTGGGAACTGGTTAAGCGTCCTGATCCTCGGAAGCACAACATAATAGGCACCAAATGGATATACCGCAACAAGCAAGATGAGCATGGTCAAGTTGTCAGAAACAAAGCTTGTCTCGTTGCTCAAGGATATACTCAAGTGGAAGGCATTGACTTTGATGAAACATTTGCTCCTGTGGCTAGACTTGAAGCCATACGCATACTGCTGGCCTATGCAAATCATCATAACATACTTCTATATCAAATGGATGTGAAGAGCGCCTTTCTCAATGGCAAGATTGAAGAAGAAGTGTATGTTACACAACCGCCTGGCTTTGAAAATCCAAAACATCCTGACATGGTATACAAGCTCAACAAGGCATTGTATGGCCTCAAACAAGCCCCTCGGGCTTGGTATGACACACTCAAATACTTCTTGAAGAGCAAAGGCTTCATACCTGGTTCCCTCGACCCCACTCTCTTCACGAAGACATATGATGAAGAACTGTTTGTGTGCCAAATATATGTGGATGACATTACCTTCGGCTGCACCAATCAGAAGTACAGTGAAGAGTTTGGATATATGATGCAAGAGCAATATCAGATGTCCATGATGGGAGAGCTGAAGTTCTTCCTCGGTCTTCAAGTACGATAGCAACGCAACGACATCTTCATATCTCAAGAGAAGTATCTCAAAGATTGCCTGAAGAAGTTCGGTATGCAAGACTGCAAAGGCTTCACGACACCAATGCCAGCCAAACATCATCTGGGTCCTGACGACAATGGTAAAGAGTTCGATCAAAAGGTATATCGCTCCATGATTGGTTCTTTGCTTTATCTATGTGCATCTAGGCCAGATATTATGCTTAGTGTTTGCATGTGTGCTCGATTTCAAGCGGCACCAAAGGAGTCGCATCACTTAGCTATGAAGCGAATTCTTCGATATTTGGCTCACACCCCAACTCTAGGATTATGGTATCCAAAGGGCTCAGAGTTTGATCTGGTTGGATTCTCGGATGCTGATTATGCTGGTGACAAAGTGGATCGCAAGTCTACATCAGGCACATGTCATTTTCTGGGACGATCACTTGTATGTTGGTCTTCAAAGAAGCAGAACTGTGTATCTCTCTCCACTGCTGAATCTGAATACATTGCTACTGGATCTTGCTGCGCTCAGCTTCTGTGGATGAAGCAAACACTCAAGGACTATGGAATTCATCTAAAGCAAGTGCCACTCTACTGCGACAACGAAAGCGCCATCAAGATTGCCAACAACCCAGTTCAGCACTCGAGGACAAAGCACATTGAAATTTGTCACCACTTTCTCAGAGATCATGTTGTGAAGGAAGATATTGATATCATACACGTCAACACTGAAGAGCAATTGGCAGATATCTTCACCAAGCCCTTGGATGAGAAGAGATTTTGCAAGTTACGGTGTGAGGTAAATATCTTAGAATCCTCAGATGTCCTGTGATCAGGCACACATCCTAACACTTATGCATATTGATGACTTAGATGTGCAACACACGAAGTGAAGTATATCTTCAATCAATGAAGACATACATTCTAAGTGTGAATACATTAATGTGGAATTTGACTTCAGAGCGCCATGATAATTGTGCGCCGTGTCGGGGTCTAATACTTCCTATATGGTGGGTAACGCCACCACAAAATGTTCTGTTTGAAGTGTTTCACTCATGGCGTTACATTTGCTATGTCTTCACATTTGGTTTGGCTTCAATCTCAACATGTCTTCATGATTATCTTCACTATGTTGAATATATATATATATATACTAGTGTTCTGTCCTCTACAGCGTTCACTTATAGCTATGTCTTCTTGTTGAATCTTTTGAACTAAGTGAATGTGATCGGACCCTAACCTCTCTATGCTTTCTATCTCAAACTCTATCTCTCCAAATCATATGCATTCTATTGAAACTGTCGAATGTCTTCTCTGCATCCTTGTCAGCGGAAGATACAGAGACAAACATTAAGTCCGTTTTCAATGCTCATTCCTTCACCTGAAACCCGGAGAAGTGGGAACGACCACCCGACAATCCAGGCGTGCGTGGGACGTGGAACAACCCCCGATATGCTGCATGACAGCCACGTGTCCCTCAGATGTGAATCGCTAGGGGCACCTGTGTAATAACGCAGTGCCGCCCCTGTACCTATAAATACACGCCTCATAACAGTCATTATCTCTTCTTCCACTCTCGCACGAACCCTAGCGCCACCGCTAGCCCTCGACGACGCCGGCGATGAAGCACTTCGCTGCCGCAACCTCTCCGACGCCGTCTTCACGCCGACCACGGATATCGTCTTCTCCGCCGTTGCCATAGGTGTCCTCCGTCGCCAAGTTAGGGCACGGAAGATCGAACTGCTCGGCCTCCTCTTCCACTCCGTCTAGCAGTTCTTTGTGTGGTAAATAAAACTTCCTTTTTACGGCCCCTTTGATCCTATAGCTTTGTCACTTTCTACCACAAGCAGTTTCTATTCACACAAGTTGGATCTCTTTCATATTGCACCTCATAACATGCCTAGTATATTCACTTATGCTTCACAAAGTAGTTAGATTCCTCACTTGTACTGATCCGTGGATTCGTACAAATCCGGAACCAACTCCTTATCTATGAGTGAATGTCTTCGCACGATGAGGTCAATGTCTTCTAAACTGATTTATCTTCAAAATCTTCTGAGAATGCATATGACCTCTTTCCCTTCCCTCGCACCTTACTGCTTTCACAGGTACATGTCCGTGGGAGAATCCCTTGGTTCTCATAGTCTGCATTCATTTGCAGAATTCTTACAGCATCATATAAATTCTCCCGAAGCCAGTTCCTATTTGTCTAGCAAGCAAAAACCTTTAAAGCCTTTGAACGTATTGAAGCCTTTCAGTTTAAAGTTCATGGCTTCAGAGAAATCTGCAAGCAAGGGAGGTAGACAGCGTCGTGGGGGAACATCAAGAGATTTACCTGATGACCTCTCAGAACTTTACAAGACAGATCCTGAAGAGGATTATAATCAGCGCAAGGCCCGAATCCAGTGGATTTGACGCTATTGGGCAGAACAGTGGTTCAAGTACAGATTTGTGACAAAGGAATATGCTGAAAAGAATGCCATCAAGCGACCATGGGGAGACATCCTCTACAAAAATCTTCAACCCAGGACCAGAGATGAAGCCATTGAATTAGGCTTCTATCCCTGCATGGTCCGTGGGCCACAGCCTGTAGATGCACACTCATCGTCACTACTATGGCGTCGTGACGACAATCTGTTCAAGTGCAACTTTCAGTTTGCCCAGAACTCAGCAAAGCAGAACAAGAAGTCTCTGGGATTAAACTTCAACCCTGGTCCCTCTGCTCCCCGTGCTGATGGAACACGCGAAGCTGAACCCAATCTTGTTGGCCCCTTCTACAACCTGGAAGGTCTCATCACTCACATAGTGGTTCAAGGGACTGCCGTGAATGAGCCTGCAGTGGACGCTGACTCAGATGAAGCGCCTGCAGCGCCGAAGCCAAAGAAACTGAAGCAGCCAAAAGCTTCAAGGCATGCCTTTGCTCCAAAAATCTCACGGGCGAAGCCATTGGCCACTGCACCTCCTGAAGACAGTGTGCAGTCTGAAGATTTGTCACGCATCTCCAAGCCCCAGAAGGTCAAGATGCCTCTGCCACACACCGGCCAAGAACTGACAGCTGCTGCTGTTCTGCGCAACGATGCCATTGATCTATCCAGTGATGAAGATCTTGCAGATGATGCTCTTGAGCAGCTGATCAAGAGCAAAGAAGAAGCAGAAATCTTCAACAATTTGCCTCTCTTTGACGTGGCAATCATCCACGACTTCATTGATGAGTGGTTTGAAACACCCAGCCTCAGCTTCAAAGACCTGCAACTTCCCATTGGTCTCAGTGTCACCTTCTATGGCACCATTGCTTCAGAGCTAGCTCTCGCTCAGCGCATCGTCGAACTGAAGCAAAAGATTGACTATGAAAAGGCTCAGTTCAAGAAGCATATGGCCAAGCTTAGTGTACAAGAGGTCAAGAACTTCAAGCTCATGCTGCACGAGCTTAAAGAAGCCTTTCTCAAGAAGCGTGAAGAAGCTCAAGGCTCTCGTGAACGCATGAAGAGCCTGGCTGACAAGTGTGTGCAAGCCTACAATGAGGCTGAGAAGCGCAAGGCCCTTGGGCATCCTGGCATCGACCCCAGGATGGCTGCAAAGAAGAAGAAGAAGCCCGCTATGGCCGAACCCAACGTACCAAGGCAGGAAGCAGATCCCATTGTCTTCCCAACTAGCATGACTGGCTCGAAGCCAAAAGCCAGGTCTACCGCTTCAGAACTGAAGAAGACGAGGACTGCTGAGGCTGAAGCCAGAAAGAGAAAATATCCTGAAGCCTCTGATGCTGCTCCCTCCAAGAAGAAGCGGAAGACGAAGAAGGAACGGGCTGCTCCCACAGAGCCCTTGATTGTTGAACCCATCTCCATGGTTCGCCCTGACGCTGAACCTCAAGAACATCAACTGACTGTCCATGAGCCTGCTTTCACAGAGGCTCATGAAGTTGAAGACTTTCCAGCAGCTGATCCCATCGCTGCTGAAGACATTGGTCACCATGACCATGTTAAAGATGATGCAGTTCTTCCTTAGCTCAAGCACCAATAGGTATCATCGCCTGTGCTAACGCACAACGAACTCATCAGCATTGGTCGTCCTCTGACGCCAATTGCTCAGGATGCATCATGGGCTGATCGCCCACAAGCACAAGAGGAAGAAGACTTTGAGGCCCAGCCAACTCCAACTCCACAGGCGTCACCAGCGTTACGCAGGCTTCGCAAAGGACCAAGGCCTCCAGTCTCTGAGTCTGAAGCTAAAGCTGCTGAAGACATTCCGGCTGCATCAGCCGATGAAGAAGAAACCCCAAAAGCTGCTACTCCCCCATCCCACCAAGAAGCTGTTCTCGAGGAGAACATGACTGTGACCGACCCTCCAGCTCGTCAAGTGGAGGTTGAGAATCTTGAGGCTGCCACCACCAACACCAATGAAGCCACTGACGCTGTCATGGCTGAAGCTAATGTGGAGCCTTCACCAACCCAAGCACCAGAAGTCAGCGAAGCCACTGATCCCACTGCTTCTGTTCCTGCGCCTACTGCTGGTACTCAGTTCGACTATCATGTTGAGCACAGGCCTCGGGTACAGAAGCCAATCCCAAGATTGCCCAGGTTTCCAGGTCCTGCATCAGCACCTGGATCCTTCAATGTCAGTGGCTTCAAAGCAGACAACACTTTCTTCAATAGCTTCAGGAACCCCTACTCAAGGGAAATAATATCATCTGATCGGTTCTGGAGCTATCCGCAGTGAAGCTATTACTCCTGCATTCTATACAATCAAGGTTGCATCTTCCCACATAAGCGTCTTGACATTGAAGCAATAGCTGGTCTGCCCTGTCTGGAAGAAGCTCTGGATTGCTTCAAAGAGGTTGGATTGCTGCGTTCGTCACCGACCAAGAGCATTGGAATGAAGAGTTGCTGCTCCAATTCTATGCCACACTTCACATCCGTGGGTACAACAGAGATCCGAAGACTTGGGTCCTGGAGTGGATGACAGGAAATGTTCATCACGAAGCCAAAGCCTTTGATATCATTGAGCTCACTGGTCTACCCACTCCTGGCGATCTCTACGAATCTGGTTGTCAACTTCACAGTGAAGCTGTGGAGAGCATCTTTCAGAAGTCTGAACCTAACATGAGTCAGATGCTCAGTATGATGAAGCCATTTGCCCCCAGATGCTGCATATCCCAAGGAGTTCTTCATTGAAGACCTTGAGTATCTGCCAAGAACTATTTATCACATCATAAGGCGAACTCTCTGGCCCATCAAAGGACATTCTCCACATGCCAAGCTGGAAGGTGCAATGAAGACTTTGGTCTTCTATATTCTTCATGGCAAATGCTTCAATGCACAAGACTTCTTCATCCGCCAACTTGCTGCATCAGGCTCTGATCTTTTTGGCTTGAAGTTCTACGCTCCATGGATAATGCGGCTGATTAAACTTCACTCCGCTATCTCATATCAGCCATCTGCTCGCAATCATCGGATCTTTCTGCCTGATGTGGATATGTCTGTTGAAGCCATTTATCCTGAGCCTGCCAAGGAACATCTAAGTCTTCAGAATGCGGAGCATCAAAGTTTTTCTCAGAACATTGAAGGAGTTGAAGCTGTCACTCGTGTGTATCCTTTGGCTGGAACTACACGTGCACCGCATCCTGCTCTCACTGAAGCCACCGATAGCACAATTGCCCAACGACCCAAGAAGCGCACTCGTGTTCTCAATGACCGAGAGCTTCTTGTGGCTCTTCATCAGAAATAGGATAGGCATCATGACTAGCTGAAGCGCCAAATGCAAAGCCTCTTGGTGGATGTTAATCGCATTCGCAATCTTGCCACCAAGAATGCCTTTGTTGCACACGAAACCTCTCGACGCACCTGGAAAGGGATGACGCTAATGTCCTCTGAAGATGATCTTCAAAAGGATGGCTTGTAACACCCTCGATGCGACTATAGCTCCCATGTGTCAAGGCACGACTTAGAAACATAATCGCATTGAAGGCATATGTTGCAAGTTAGGCAATCTTCACAACATCCCATGTAATATAATAAGGGAAAGAGATACATAGTTGGCTTACAATCGCCACTTCACACAATTACATGAATAAAACATTACATCATCCATATATAATCAAGGTCCGACTACGGAACCAAAATAAAAGAAGAACCCCAAATGTGATAAAGGTCCCCGATCGACCCCAACTGGGCTCCACTACTGATCAACTAGAACGAAACAACACAAAGGACAAGGTCTTCATCGAGCTCCTCCTGAGCTTGGTTGCGTCGTCTGCACGGACTCATCGGCACCTGCAAGCTGGTTTTGGAAGTATCTGTGAGCCACAGGGACTCAGCAATCTCGCACCCTCGCAATCAAGACTATTTAAGCTTATGGGTAAGGTAAAAGTATGAGGTGGAGCTGCAGCAAGCGACTAGCATATATGGTGGCTAACATACGCAAATGAGAGCGAGAAGAGAAGGCAAAGCACGGTCGATAAAAGTATGATTAAGAAGTGATCCTAAAATAACCTACGTCAAGCATAACTCCAACACCGTGTTCACTTCCCGGACTCCGTCGGAAAGAGACCATCATGGTAACACACGCAGTTGACTCATTTTAATTAAGTTAAGGTTCAAGTTATCTACAACTGGACATTAACAAATTCCCAGCTGCCCATAACCGCGGGCACGGCTTTCAAAAGTTCAAAACCCTGCAGGGGAGTCCCAACTTAGCCCATGACAAGCTCTCACGGTCAACGAAGGAATAGACCTCCTCCCGAGACATTCCGATCGGACTCGGTATCCCAGTACAACAAGACATTTCGACAGGGTAAAACTAAACCAGCAACACCGCCCAAATGTGCCAACAAATCCTGATAGGAGCTGCACATATCTCGTTCTCAGGGCACACTCAGATGAGACTAGCTACGAGTAAAACCAACCCTCAAGTTTCCCCAAGGTGGCCCCGCAGGCAGCTCAGTTCGGACCAACACTCAGAGGAGCACTGTCCTGGGGAGGTTAAAATAAAGATGACCCTTGAGTCCGCGAAACCCAAGGGGAAAAGAGGCTAGGTGGCGAATGGTAAAACCAATGTTGGGCATTGCTGGAAGAGCTTTACTTAAGGCGAACTGTCAAGGGGTTCCCATTATTACCCAACCGCGTAAGGAACGCAAAATCCGGGAACATAACACCGATATGACATAAACTAGGGCGGCAAGAGTGGAACAAAACACCAGGCATAAGGCCGAGCCTTCCACCCTTTACCAAATATATAGATGCATTAATTAAATAAGAGATATTGTGATATCCCAACAAGTAAACATGTTCCAACAAGGAACAACATCTCCATGTTCCAACAAGGAACGAACTTCAATCTTCACCTGCAACTAACAACGCTATAAGAGGGGCTGAGCAAAGCGGTAACATAGCCAATCAACGGTTTGCTAGGACAAGGTGGGTTAGAGGCTTGGTTCAACAATATAGGAGGCATGAGAAGCAAGTGGTAGGTATCGCAGCATAGGCATAGCAAAATAGCGAGCATCTAGCAAAGCACAGATAGTAGTGATTTCGAGGGTATGATCATCTTGCCTGAGATCCCACAAAGAAGAAGAACGAGTCCATAAAGAAGACAAACGGACATAGTCGAACGAATCCTCACAAACACGACGTTATCAGAACCAACCCGAAGAAGCAACACCAGAAAGAAGCAAACAATCATGGTGAACAAACATCACATAAGCATGGCACGATGCGCAAACAAGTATGATGCATGTCCGGTTTAAAGAGGCATGGCATGGTAAAGTGCACAAGCAACCCTACAAATTAAGTGGAACTCAATATGCAACGAGTTGCATATTGACGAAACACCACGTCGATTATTTAGTTCTCTCCCGTTTAGGTACTCAACAATATTAAATGTTGGTTAACATGGCAAGAGGTGAAGCATAACAAAACTATACCAACTAAACAATTTAAATGGGGCCGGATATAACAAACAACAAATCCGGTAAATCCCCATATGCAATTATCAATTTGGTGCAACAACAATTTTAACATTTAAATGTTATTATCATGATGCGAATGACATGTTTAAGTTCATGCAATATTTATGAAAATGTTGACATGATAAGATATGAGGCATTTGTCATCGTGACGGAAACGAAAGGGGTGCCACGACAACGAATCCGAAAGTGATGCCACGGCAACATATCGGTTTCCAGTAACTCGATTGAGATACTGATGCAAAGGGGAAGTGTGCGGGAGCGTGTCGTGCAAGATGGTGGGGTGATCCCGGTAACCGGGTTTCCCATGGGTCGGCGGCATGGCAACCGAGGAGGAACGTGCAATGACAACTCGGACACGGTTCAAACGTGAGCATCTCATACAACACATGCTTTCATCCACGGGTCATCATCTCGGCGGTTATACCTTCCAGGTGCATTCTCGGAGCGGTACGGGTTCGTAGAGGAAGTAGAGGAAGTAGTCGTCCACGGCGACGGTAGTTGTACACGGGCCTTCGACCATGGAAGTAGTCGTACAACGTTTTCGTAGAGGGACTTGGTCTTGCGAAGAGGTACTTGACGGTAGTGGTACTTGATGCGTTCGAGGGTCGTCGGTAGATGTACTTGTCGCATCGCCGGGCGTAATCGTGCATGTGGGTCTTGTCGAGTCCGTTGGGGGGTACTTTACGTTTTGAGGGGCGACGGTAGTGGAACTTGGCGAAAATCCGAGACGGTCTTGACGAACCGTAGTGTTACTGGGCGAGATCGCAGCCACAGTAGTCTTCGGACTTGGTTCTCCCGCACATGCTCCACGGGTCCTGGGGGAACTCGGCGATGGCCATGGCAAGGAGGCGGCTGCAGCAGCAAGGCAAGGAACGGGATGGCAGGCGCGAGAAGCGGCGGGTCGGCGAGGCAACCGGCAACGGGGAGAGCTCGGCCGGATCTGAACAAGGAGGAAGGCCGGCGGTAGGGCAAACGGCGGCGGCTTGGCGAGGGACTTGGCGCTGGAGCTTCAGACGAAGCAGGGCGCGACAGCAGCTGCACAAGGGCTCGAAACAGAGGCAACGGCGGCGGCTTGCTGCTGGCGATGCGGGGCGACGGCCGCGGTCAACGCGAGACGCGGGCGAGCGGGCGCCTCGTCCTCTGCTCGTCAAGAAGTAGAGCAGCGGCGGCGTCTTGGCGCGGCTCCACGCCGGCGGAGACGCAGGAGAGGAAACAGGAGCAGAGGGGCGGCGGAGCTCCTGGTGGTGGTGGTCGACGCCGGTGGGCGCGCTTGTTGGAAGGAGGGGCGCTCGGGAGGAGGCAGAGGGGAACGGGACGAGGGCGCGACGCGGGTTGTGGTCACCGGCGGCGACCTGACGCGGCGACGGGATGGCAAGGTGGAGGCCGAGGGATCGGGCACAGAAGGTCTTGGGCGCGGGCGCTCCTCTCCTGTGAGATGTGTGTGTGGCGGCGGGAGGAGGACGAGAGGGAGAGGGAGTGGATCGGGGAATCGTGCTAGGGTTTAGGAGGGGCGCTGGTAGGGCTTAGGTGGGCCGCGGGGATGGGCCGGCTTGGAGGCTGACTGGGTTGGCTCCTCTCTCCTCCCTTCTCTTATTTTCTTTAGCAGAAAACAAATAAAGAGAAAGAAAAAGAAAGAGGGGGTTAGGGGAAGAAGTTGGACACGCGGATAATTTTCCCGGACTCACAAAAATGTGCTTATTCCAAGAAAATAGAAAAAGCCATGATTGAAAGATTTAAATTCAAACTCATTTGATTTAAAATCAAATGATTTGAATAAGAAGTGAGGGTAGGGAAGGCATGAAATTAAAATATAAGTGTGTAATGGTGCATTCCCATTAATGGAATATTATATTATAGCTCCTTAATAATATTGGAGACTTTGAATATGTTGTAAAGAGAAATCACCATTGTGAATATCCCTCAATTTAAATGGATCAAAGATCCACATAATTTATTTACTTGAGATGCAAAAAGACTTATGACATGATGATATGATGACATGATGCAATGCACATGATGCAACGAACCAGAACGAATCACCCGACAACACTCGTAAACATGGAAGGCATCTGAAGCTCCGGTCTTGGGGCGTCACAACACTCCACCACTACGAGAGGATCTCGTCCCGAGATCTAGAATGGCACCGGAGGGAAAAATGGAAGAGAAGAGAAGAGGTAAAACTAAGTTGCTCTTTTGACAAACGAGTGAAACCAAAGAACCTTGAGAGGTTGAACAAATTTAAGAAAAGAATACAACGAAGGTAAACAAAGTTGAAAGCACTCCGGTAGGGAAGAGGAACAAGGAAGAACAAATTCGTATGACACTCCGGTTAAAACAAGATAGAGGGGAAAAGAATGGTATAATTTGGGCAGCACTTCGAGTGAAAATGGAAGGAACTGAACATGATCTTGACAACCAAGATGATGGGTTGAAGAAAACAACAGGCAATGCCTCCGGAACAAAACTAAGAATGGAATGGGATGAACGAAGGGCAACAAGATCTCGAGGTAGCATGCTTACAAAAAAAGCTAGAATGGTGCTGTTGGAAAACCAACAACGAAAGGAATAAGCTTGATATGGTTTTATGGAATACATCTCAAATTAAGAGGTGACAACCTGCCACTCGCGGGAAAAGAATTGGATTGGTATGAACAAATTGGCGAGAAAGATATTTCCACCGGGAGGATAAAGAAGATCTTGGATCATTTATAAGCACCATAAATAGCAACAATCCTCAGGGAAGGCTTTAGGTGAAATATAACCCAAGATAATTCCAACGAAGAGATTGATGGATTTAAAATATCTCATACATGGCAACATGTGAATCATGAAAACTTGAACTCAAATTATCAAGAATGACATAATACCACCTCCAATGATACGGAAGAAAGATTGAACTCCGGATTGCAAGATGAACAAAACTTGAGCTCCTCTGAAAAGAAAGTTGATGAATGTTTCGAGAAGGAATATTAATCCTCTATGAACCAACAAGTAGAACCTCCATGAAGAACTCCGGTAACCAAAGGATAACGAGAAGAAAGGGAAGTTGAAAACACAAGGTAAAACCTTGTAATGATTTAGATGGATCTCCGTGATGATATAATTGAGAGAACTTGGAACTCCGGGAAAGAAAAGATGAACAAAAGAAAATCAAGAATTTGATGAGCCTCCGGAATAAAGAATTAAATTCACTCGATGAAACAAGAATAAGAATTACATTATGCTTATCCTTCACCAATTAAATTGATGCCAAGCAACGGATTTGGCATACTACTTATTCTCGCAGAAAGGATTAAGATAGATATAGCGCAAACTTGGGAAGGTCTTCAATGCACCACCGGTAGAATTTGAAAAGCACGAATGCATAGATATGATACATGAAGGGATATGATACACGAAGGAAGAAAACTCTTGAACGAACCACCATAAGAATTGAAAAAGAACGAATAAAACATAAAGAAACACCGGGAAGAAATATAAAATGAACGAAGATGCTTGCGAGGATTTAGATACATGAGAACGAAGAGATCACGAGCCGATTAGAGGATATTTGATTGATGCACTGGTAAGATTAGGAGAACGATAACTAAAGCTGGGAATGAATAAACCTGCATTGATGGACTCCGGATGAACAAACTGAAAAGGCTCCTGAATTGCTCCAGATAGGTGAAAAGAATTCTCACAATCAAACAATTATGAGAGGATGGCCGAGAATGGAGCAAGATATGGAGAAAAACTCTTCTTCGGTCTTGAAATGATGAGAATGGCAACAAGAAGCACCACCAAGAATTATTTAGACACTCCGGAATGAAGAATGGAAAGGTTGATCCAACGATGAAAAGAATTGTGAAAGATCTAGGAGATGGCATTTGACTGATGATAACTCATTCTTACGTCAAACTTTAAAAGGAATTTAGGATAGCTCCGGGAAAATAAGAAGAGTCAGGTAAGATCCTGGGAACAAACCTGTGGGTTAGGGCCCACTGAAAAGAAAACACCGTTGAAATGATTTAAAAGAGAGGTTGCACCGGTTGAATTAAAAGGCTTGAATGGGATAACAACCTCGAAATAGGTTGAACGAAAGCAGAGTGGAAAACACGAATCATCGAGATATCTTGAGCACTCCGGAACAATAGAATAGCGAGAGGTGAACGATTAAGAATTGCACCGGCATGAGAAAGCCTTGAAATACGGAAAAGAATATGATCAACACCGAAAGCTTGAATTGAATCCACCAGAGAAGAAAATGAGTGAAGAGTGACGACTTGAAGCTCCGTTAAAATCTTCATGAGAATCACCGGGTAAGAACATGAAGGAAGAAGAATGGAGAGACTTCCATAATAAAATGGATACTTGATAAAGAAATCCGAGTCCTCGAAGAAAACAAGGGAGGGAGGGTGGGAAAGCACCGTTGAGAATGAAACGAACACCGTTGAGAAGAGCTGAGATTGGATCTTGCAAATGTTGAAGTGATCGAATCCACTTGAAGAGAAACACACCGGTGAAAAAGGATTGACATGACAATCTCAATAAACGAGAAGGATTTGTATTCTCAAAGAAATATGAGAACACCGCTTAGGAAAGGTATGGAATCAACATTTGACTTCGAAGCAACTTGAGTACCACAACTCAAAACAAAACAAAGGATTGGCTTGCAGAATAAACCGGAACAAACATATGATAGAGATTTCGTCCGAAGTTTTCGTGGTGGGGCCTACACGGGCTCGATCGTACAGCACCATCATGTACAAGGCAGTGCACATGACATACGAAGCGTCCCCGAGTCGGCATAGCCAAGGACTCTTTAAGACACAACGAGACCACTGTAAAACCGACCGTGAATAGGCGGACCACTAGACGTCGAACCCCAATTTCATATCATATATCTGACGGAAAGATATCCTAAGAGCTACTTGAATTCCCACTTATAAACTCCCGAATTTTTCCCGGTTATGCAATCAGGTGTTGGGGATACAGGGGAAGCATAATATCTCACCCAAACTAGCAAATCCTACATCCAGCTGTATCCATCCTTCAACACATAACCAAGAAACCTTCGGAAACCATCTACCTCAACCTTCGAAAAGCATCCATTATACAAGTTATGACAATACTCCCGAACTCCCGCCCCAGTACTGGGTGGCGTCGAGGTTATCTCACCAACGAACTGCATAAAAGAGATTTTCGATGTCGGCGTACTAAACTCAAGTATTCCAGAACTGCAATGATAAAATTATGATGACAACACCTCAGAGCTCAACTCTCCGGGACACTTCCACTAAACCCCTGACAGGAGGCACCAAGACAATGTTCTCATCATAAAACCATCAGAACGATTCCAAGATACCCGCGTGATCCTAAAAAAATTAGTGAAATTTGAGAAGAGAAGAGCCAAAACTCTACGTCAGGATGCCTTACCAGAGTGATGAGGAGACTGGGAAGTAAAAAGAATTCCTAAACTCTCCGATATATAATTCCTAAATGACTCAAAACATTTTTCTAGACACAACTGGGCCGCTAAAAACGATCAAGCAATGGGGCTCCTAAGGTCGGGGAAGGCTCTGATTACCAACTTGTAACACCCTCGATGCGACTATAGCTCCCACGTGTCGAGGCACGACTTAGAGACATAATCGCATTGAAGGCATATGTCGCAAGTTAGGCAATCTTCACAACATCCCATGTAATATAATAAGGGAAAGAGATACATAGTTGGCTTACAATCGCCACTTCACACAATTACATGAATAAAACATTACATCATCCAGATACAATCAAGGTCCGACTACGGAACCAAAATAAAAGAAGAACCCCAAATGCGACAAAGGTCCCCGATCGACCCCAACTGGGCTCCACTACTGATCAACTAGAACGAAAAAACACAAAGGACAAGGTCTTCATCGAGCTCCTCCTGAGCTTGGTTGCGTCGTCTGCACGGACTCATCGGCACCTGCAAGCTGGTTTTGGAAGTATCTGTGAGCCACAGGGACTCAGCAATCTCGCACCCTCGCGATCAAGACTATTTAAGCTTATGGGTAAGGTAAAAGTATGAGGTGGAGCTGCAGCAAGCGACTAGCATATATGGTGGCTAACATACGCAAATGAGAGCGAGAAGAGAAGGCAAAGCACGGTCGGTAAAAGTATGATTAAGAAGTGATCCTAAAACAACCTACGTCAAGCATAACTCCAGCACCGTGTTCACTTCCCAGACTCCACCGGAAAGAGACCATCACGGTAACACACGCAGTTGACTCATTTTAATTAAGTTAAGGTTCAAGTTATCTACAACCGGACATTAACAAATTCCCATCTGCCCATAACCGCGGGCACGGCTTTCGAAAGTTCAAAACCCTGCAGGGGAGTCCCAACTTAGCCCATGACAAGCTCTCACGGTCAACGAAGGAATAGACCTCCTCCCGAGACATTCCGATCAGACTCGATATCCTGGTACAACAAGACATTTCGACAGGGTAAAACTAAACCAGCAACATAGCCCGAATGTGCCGACAAATCCCGATAGGAGCTGCACATATCTCGTTCTCAGGGCACACTCAGATGAGACTAGCTACGAGTAAAACCAACCCTCAAGTTTCCCCGAGGTGGCCCCGCAGGCAGCTCAGTTCGGACCAACACTCAGAGGAGCACTGGCCCGGGGGGGTTAAAATAAAGATGACCCTTGAGTCCGCAAAACCCAAGGGAAAAAGAGGCTAGGTGGGGAATGGTAAAACCAATGTTGGGCATTGCTGGAAGAGCTTTACTTAAGGCGAATTGTCAAGGGGTTCCCATTATTACCCAACCGCGTAAGGAACGCAAAATCCGGGAACATAACACTGATATGACAGAAACTAGGGCGGCAAGAGTGGAACAAAACACCAGGCATAAGGCCGAGCCTTCCACCCTTTACCAAATATATAGATGCATTTATTAAATAAGAGATATTGTGATATCCCAACAAGTAAACATGTTCCAACAAGGAACAACATCTCCATGTTCCAACAAGGGACGAACTTCAATCTTTACCTGCAACTAAGAACGCTATAAGAGGGGCTGAGCGAAGCAGTAACATAGCCAATCAACGGTTTGGTAGGACAAGGTGGGTTAGAGGCTTGGTTCAACAATATAGGAGGCATGAGAAGCAAGTGGTAGGTATCGCAGCATAGGCATAGCAAAAGAGCGAGCATCTAGCAAAGCAAAGATAGTAGTGATTTCGAGGGTATGATCATCTTGCCTGAGATCCCGCAAAGAAGAAGAACGAGTCCATGAAGAAGACAAACGGACGTAGTCGAACGAATCCTCACAAACATGACGTTATCGGAACCAACCCGAAGAAGCAACACCGAAAAGAAGCAAACAATCATGGTGAACAAACATCACATAAGCATGGCACGATGCGCAAACAAGTATGATGCATGTCCGGTTTAAAGAGGCATGGCATGGTAAAGTGCACAAGCAACCCTACAAATTAAGTGGAACTCAATATGCAACGAGTTTTATATTGACGAAACACCACGTCGATTATTTAGTTCTCTCCCGTTTAGGTACTCAACAATATTAAATGTTGGTTAACATGGCAAGAGGTGAAGCATAACAAAACTATACCAACTAAACAATTTAAATGGGGCCGAATATAACAAACAACAAATCCGGTAAATCCCCATACGCAATTATCAATTTGGTGCAACAACAATTTTAACATTTAAATGTTATTATCATGATGCGAATGACATGTTTAAGTTCATGCAATATTTATGAAAATGTTGACATGATAAGATATAAGGCATTTGTCATCATGACGGAAACGAAAGGGGTGCCACGACAACGAATCCGAAAGTGATGCCACGGCAACATATCGGTTTCCGGTAACTCGATTGAGATACCGATGCAAAGGGGAAGTATGCGGGAGCGTGTCGTGCAAGATGGTGGGGTGATCCCGGTAACCGGGTTTCCCATGGGTCGACGGCATGGCAACTGAGGAGGAATGTTCAATGACAACTCGGACACGGTTCGAACGTGAGCATCTCATACAACACATGCTTTCGTCCATGGGTCATCGTCTCGGTGGTTATACCTTCCAGGTGCATTCTCGGAGCGGTTCGGGTTCGTAGAGGAAGTAGTCGTCCACAGTGACGGTAGTTGTACATGGGCCTTCGGCCATGGAAGTAGTCATACAACATTTTTGTAGAGGGACTTGGTCTTGCGAAGAGGTACTTGACGGTACTGGTACTTGACGCGTTCGAGGGTCATCAGTAGATGTACTTGTCGCATCGTCGGGCGTAATCATGCATGTGGGTCTTGTCGAGTCCGTTGGGGGGTACTTTGCGTTTTGAGGGGCGACGGTAGTGGAACTTGGCGAAAATCTGAGACGGTCTTGACGAACCATAGTGTTACTGTGCGAGATCGCAGCCACGGTAGTCTTCGGACTTGGTTCTCCCGCACATGCTCCACGGGTCCTGGGGGAACTCGGCGATGGCCATGGCAAGGAGGCGGCTGCAGCAGCAAGGCAAGGGACGGGATGGCAGGCGCGAGAAGCAGCGGGTCGGCGAGGCAACCGGCGACGGGGAGAGCTCGGCCGGATCCGAACAAGGAGGCAGGCCGGCGGCAGGGCAAACGGCGGCGGCTTGGCGAGGGACTTGGCGCTGGAGCTTCAGACGAAGCAGGGCGCGACAGCAGCAGCACAAGGGCTCGAAACAGAGGCAACGGCGGCGGCTTGCTGCTGGCGATGCGGGGCGATGCGGGGCGACGGCCGCGGTCAACGTGAGACGCGGGCGAGTGGGCGCCTCGTCCTCTGCTCGTCAAGAAGCAGAGCAGCGGCGGCGTCTTAGCGCGGCTCCACGCCGGCGGAGGCGTAGGAGAGGAAACAGGAGCAGAGGGGCGGCGGAGCTCCTGTTGGTGGTGGTCGACGCCGGCAAGCGCGCTTGCTGGAAGGAGGGGTGCTCGGGAGGAGGCAGAGGGGAACGGGACGAGGGCGCGGCGCGGGTTGTGGTCACCGGCGGCGACCTGACGCGGCGACGGGATGGCGAGGTGGAGGCCGAGGGGATCGGGCGCAGAAGGTCTCGGGCGCGGGCGCTCCTCTCCTATGAGATGTGTGTGTGGCGGCGGGGGAGGACGAGAGGGAGAGGGAGTGGATCGGGGAATCGTGCTAGGGTTTAGGAGGGGCGCTGGTAGGGCTTAGGTGGGCCGCGGGGATGGGCCGGCTTGGAGGCTGACTGGGCTGGCTCCTCTCTCCTCCCTTCTCCTATTTTCTTTAGCAGAAAACAAATAAAGAGAAAGAAAAAGAAAGAGGGGGTTAGGGGAAGAAGTTGGACACGCGGATAATTTTCCCGGACTCACAAAAATGTGCTTATTCCAAGAAAATAGAAAAAGGCATGATTGAAAGATTTAAATTCAAACTCATTTGATTTAAAATCAAATGATTTGAATAAGAAGTGAGGGTAGGGAAGGCATGAAATTAAAATATAAGTGTGTAATGGTGCACTCCCATTAATGGAATATTTTATTATAGCTCCTTAATAATATTGGAGACTTTGAATATGTTGTAAAGAGAAATCACCATTGTGAATATCCCTCGATTTAAATGGATCAAAGATCCACACAATTTATTTACTTGAGATGCAAAAAGACTTATGACATGATGATATGATGACATGATGCAATGCACATGATGCAACGAACCAGAACGAATCACCCGACAACACTCGGAAACATGGAAGGCATCTGAAGCTCCGGTCTTGGGGCGTCACATGGCTTCTCTAAACGCTTCAAGTTTGACTCCACACCTCCTCGAAGAGCAGTGCTGCGACGAACTCCATCTCTTGAAGACTCTGAGTTCTCTTCCTCTGCTACAACTGTGAATGCCAGAGTGATCGAGGATGAAGACGATGCTACTTCACCGCCACCTCCTTCAGCATGCTTCGACACTGCTCCAAGTTCTTCTGCACCGCCGAACATCACCAACGACCCTGCTGCTTCACCTACTCTTCATGGGAACGAGTAGATGCTCTATGTCTTCAAACCTTTTGGTCCTTACTGACAAAAGGGGGAGAAGCATATGAGTTTGATAGTCTTCAAGCGGGTCCATATGGGCGGGTGCTTTATATTTTGCTTCGTGTTTACAACTCCCGTTTTGATACATTTGGTTCTTTGAGTTGTAACACTTAAACTCGATGGTCGTCTGCTACTTATTTGCCACTTTGTGATGCGATGATAAATTCCGCATGTGCGACGATAAATTCCGCACTTAGATCATTTTGCAGACGTCCATTTTCCATTATGCATGTCATTATCTTCACCTACCTTCACATGCATAGTGGATTGTCATCATAAGTTGAAGAGGATCTCCACAAGCACAACCTGCCATGTGCATTTGCATTCCAAAAGCAAATTACTTATATGCACATCTTCAGGGGGAGCCCTTGCAACTTATGAAGACAATTCCTTATCCTTTACAATTTCACATATTATATTCCCCGTTGAAAACTTCAACTAGTTTGTCATCAATCACCAAAAAGGGGGAGATTGTAAGTGCATCTAGTGCCACCCCTAGTTGGTTTTGGAGTATTGACGACAAACCTATTTGAGGGACTAATGTGTTTGTGAGAATTGCAGGATAACACAGGTAGAAGTCCCTCATTGATTCGGTTTTCCTACCAGAGATGACCCCTAAAAATGTATGAAGACATTGATGTCAAAGGTGGTATATGAAGATATTCACATTGAAGACTATGACAAGAGAAGACATCGCATGAAGCCTATGGAGCTCGAAGACTTAGATCTTTCGTAGTTCTTTTTCTTCTTTGTTGAGTCATAGGAACCACCGTACTGTTAACTGGGGTCCAAGAGAACCAGTCAGAATGACTGAAGTGATGCTTAACCAAAACCTATGTCTTCGAGTGAAGACTATGAGAGCGAATCTTGTCCAGAGTTGGATAAGTCAGCTTTGGTTGTAGCCCAAGTAAAGTTGCCGTGTGAGTTTGAAATCTGACCGTTGGAACACGTGTCAGTTCCTTAGTGACCCAGGGTCATTTCGGACAAATCAGGTCGGGTTGCCTAGTGTCTATAAATAGCCCACCCCCTACAACCATAAACGGTTAGCTGCTCAGAGTTAGTGTACGGCTTTTGTCGTTTGAGAGCAACCCACCTCGAAGCCTTTGAGAGAGAATTCCTTGCGAGGATAAAGCCCTAACCACCCAGAGCCAAAGAGAGTTAGGCGTCACTTAAGTCTTCTTGTCTGTGTGATCTGAAGACTTATTACACTTGAGGACTGTGAATCCTCCAGCCGGTTAGGCGTCGCGTTCTGAGCATCCAAGAGACATTGTGGATCGCCGATGAACGAAGTCTGTGAAGGTTTGGGAGTCTACCTTGAAGACTTACCAGAGTGATTGGGCGAGGTCTGTGTGACCTTAGCTCAAGGGGAATACAGTAAGGACTGGGTGTCCTGAGCTGCGTGTTCAGGACTGGGTGTCCGGGACTGTGTGTCCTCAGGTTTAAATACCTAGCCGCCCTAACCAGACGTACAGTTGTCACAGCAACTGGAACTGGTCCAACAAATCATTGTCTTCAACGAGTCACTGGTTTCATCCTTCCCTTCTCTTTACTTACTGTTGATCCTTGTGAAGTCATTGTATGATTGCACTATCTTTTGTCTTCACTGAGTGATTGTGTGTTCTGTTTGGCTTCATAATATCTTCCTACCTGATCCTTACTACCTAGCTGCTATTAGTCATTGTGCTTTCACTTCATTGAATACATGACTATGATTTGCCTAGTGTAGTCTACCTTCCGCTGCATGGTAATAGGTTTATTTCTATCGTTTGTCTTCGAAACTTTTATGTTTTGAAGACTTTCATAAAAATCGCCTATTCACCCCCCCTCTAGTCGATATAACGCACTTTCAGTGCTGCCGCCTAGTTGGCGTTTACTGTAGCCACTCCCCGTCTCTTCTGATTAATGGCGCATCGACTTTGAGGGAAGGGGAGGGCCGCCTGCTGGGAGCTAGCCTCCCCTTATGCCGACTGGTAGGAACCCGCCGCCTTCTGGCTTCTCATAGACAGGTAGGACCCGCCGCTTGCGGGCCGTACCGACAGCCTATAGTGGGAGCATGGCCTTCTCTGCCATAAGTGATGTCATGGGCTGTGTGGTAATAGTGTCACGCCGGACGGGGACGTTCGCCCGGTACGCTGCACTGTAGCCACGCTCTGCCCTGGATTCGGGGGTGTGAGGTGATACTGTAGCCACGCCCGTCTTGTTGCCATAATGTGGTGCAAACTTTGAGGGTGTGAGGGGCCGCCTACAGGGAGCCGGCCTTTGTGGAGGCCGACTCCCGGCCCGTCTCATGGCTTTCTTCTGAGGTCCGCCGCCCTCTCGCAGCTGGCCGCTTGGACCAGCCGGCCCTGAGAAGGTGGCTCTACGTCCCTGGGGCTTGAGGGGCGCAGCCGGACCCGATGCCTTGAATCACCATGGGGAGCAGATGAGGCTACCCGCGGTTGTTTACTCCGACACTATCGTTTAGGTCATATTGGTGTAAAGAACATGAAGAAACTCCATGCTGATGGACTTTTGGAGCCACTTGATTATGAATCACTTGATGCTTGCAAACCATGTCTCATGGGCAGGATGACTAAGACTCCGTTCTCCGGAACAATGGAGCGAGCCACTGACTTATTAGAAATAATACATGCCGATGTATGCGGTCCGATGAGTGTTGAGGCTCGCGGCAGGTATCGTTATTTTCCGACCTTCATAGATGATTTGAGCGGATATGGGTATATCTACTTAATGAAACACAAGTCTGAAACATTTGAAAAGTTCAAAGAATTTTAGAGTGAAGTTGAGAATCATCGTAACAAAAAATAAAGTTTCTATGATCTGATCGCGGAGGTGAATATTTGAGTTACGAGTTTGGCCTTCATTTGAAACAATGTGGAATAGTTTCACAACTCACGCCACTATAACACCACATCATAATGGTGTGTCCAAACGTCGTAACCGTACTTTATTAGATATGGTGCGATCTATGATGTCTCTTACCGATTTACCACTATCGTTTTGGGGTTACGCATTAGAGATAGCTGCATTCACGTTAAATAGGGCACCGTCTAAAAATCCATTGAGACGACACTGTATGAACTATGGTTTAGCAAGAAATCTAAGCTGTTGTTTCTTAAAGTTTGGGATTGCGATGCTTACATGAAAAAGTTTCAGCCTGATAAGCTCAAACCCAAATCGGAGAAGTGCGTCTTCATAGGATACCCAAAAGAAACTGTTGGGTACACCTTCTATCACAGATCTGAAGGCAAGATCTTTGTTGCTAAGAGTGGATCCTTTCTAGAGAAGGAGTTTCTCTTGAAAGGAGTGGGAGAAAAGTAGACCTTGATGAGGTAATTGTACCTTCTCTCGAATTGGAAAGTAGCTCATCACTGAAATCAGTTCCAGTGATGCCTACACCAATTAGTGAGGAAGTTAATGATGATGATCATGAAACTTCAGATCAAGTTACTACCGAACCTTGTAGGTCAACCAGAGTATAGTTCGCACCAGAGTGACTTGGAAGTCATGTTGCTAGACCATGATGAACCTGCAAACTATGAGGAAGCGATGATGAGCCCAGATTCCGATAGATGGCTTGAGGCCATGAAATCTGAGATAGAATCCATGTATGAGAACAAAGTGTGGGCTTTAATGGACTTGCCCAATGATCAGCAAGCCATTGAGAATAAATGGATCTTCAAGAGGAAGACGGACGCTGATAGTAGTGTTACTATCTACAAAGCTTGACTTGTCGAAAAGGGTTTCTGACAAATTCAAGATGTTGACTACGATGAGATTTTCTCACTCGTATCGATGCTTAAAGTCTGTCCAAATCATGTTAGCAATTGCCACATTTTATGAAATCTGACAAATGGATATCAAAACTGCATTCCTTAATGGATTTATTAAAGAAGAGTTGTATATGATACAACCAGAAGGTTTTGTCAATCCTAAAGGTGCTAAAAAATGTGCAAACTCCAGCGATCCATCTATGGACTAGTGCAAGCATCTCAGAGTTGGAATATACACTTTGATAAGTTGATCAAAGCATATAGTTTTATACAGACTTGCGGTGAAGCCTGTATTTATAAGAAAGTGAGTGGGAGCACTACAACCTTTCTGATAAGTATATGTGAATGACATATTGGTGATCGCAAATGATGTAGAATTTTCTGGAAAGCATAAAAGAGTGTTTGAAAGGAGTTTTTTCAAAGAAAGACCTCAGTGAAGCTGCTAACATTTTGGGCATCAAGATCTATAGAGATAGATCAAGACGCTTGATAAGATTTTTCAATGAGTACATACCTTGACAAGATTTTTGAAGTAGTTCAAAATGGAACAGTCAAAGAAGGAGTTCTTGCCTGTATTGTAAGGTGTGAAGTTGAGTAAAGACTCAAAACCCGACCACGTCAGAAAAAAGAAATAGAATGAAAAGTCATTCCCTATGCCTCAGTCATAGGTCTATAAAGTATGCTATATTGTGTACCAGACCTATTGTGTACCTCACATGAGTTTGGCAAAAGGGTACAATAGTGATTCAGGAGTGGATCACTGGACAGCGGTCAAAATTATCCTTAGTAGAATAAGGACATGTTGTTGGAAATATGCCCTAGAGGCAATAATAAAAGTATTATTATATTTCATTGTTCATGATAATTGTCTTTTATTCATGCTATAACTGTATTATCCGGAAATCGTAATACACGTGTGAATACTTAGACCACAATATGTCCCTGGTAAGCCTCTAGTTGACCAGCTCGTTGTGATCAACAGATAGTCATGGTTTCCTGACTATGGACATTGGATGTCATTGATAACGGGATCACATCATTAGGAGAATGATGTGATGGACAAGACCCAATCCTAAGCATAGCATAAAAGATCGTGTAGTTCGTTTTGCTAGAGCTTTGCCAATGTCGAATATCTCTTCCTTAGACCATGAGATCGTGTAACTCCCGGATACCGTAGGAGTGCCTTGGGTGTATCAAACGTCACAACGTAACTGGGTGACTATAAAGGTGCATTACAGGTATCTCCGAAAGTAGCTGTTGGGTTGACACGGATCGAGACTGGGATTTGTCACTCCGTATGACGGAGAGGTATCTCTGGGCCCACTCGGTAATGCATCATCATAATGAGCTCAATGTGACCAAGGTGTTGGACACGGGATCATGCATTACGGTACGAGTAAAGTGACTTGCCGGTAACGAGACTGAACAAGGTATTGGGATACCGACGATCGAGTCTCGGGCAAGTAACGTACCGATTGACAAAGGGAATTGCATACAGGGTTTGATCGAATCCTCGACATCGTGGTTCATCCGATGACAACATCGAGGAGCATGTGGGAGCCATCATGGGTATCCAGATCCCGCTGATGGTTATTGACTGAGAGCGTCTCGGTCATGTCTGCATGTCTCCCGAACCCGTAGGGTCTACACACTTAAGGTTCGGTGACGCTAGGGTTATGAAGATATGTATATGCAGAAACCCGAATGTTGTTCGGAGTCCCGGATGAGATCCCTGGACGTCACAAGGAGTTCCGGAATGGTCCGGAGGTAAAGAATTATATATAGGAAGTGCTATTTCGGGCATCGGGACAAGTTTCGGGGTTATCGGTATTGTACCGGGACCACCGGAAGGGTCCCGGGGGTCCACCGGGTGGGGCCACCTGTCCCGGGGGGACACATGGGCTGTAGGGGGTGCGCCTTGGCCTTCATGGGCCAAGGGCACCAGCCCCTATAGGCCCATGCGCCTAGGGTTTCCCCCTAGGAGGAGTCCTAGTGGTGGAAGGCACCCCTAGGTGCCTTGGGGGGAGGGAAACCTCCCCTAGGCCGCCGCCCCCCTAGTAGATCTCATCTACTAGGGCCGGCGCCCCCCCTGGCACCCCTATATATAGTGGGGGAGAGGAGGGACTTGATACACCAGCCCCTGGCGCCTCCATCTCCCCCCGTTACGTCTCTCCCTCGTAGTCTCGGCGAAGCCCTGCTGCTGTGACGCCCTGCATCCACCACCACGCCGTCGTGCTGCTGGATCTTCATCAACCTCTCCTTCCCCCTTGCTGGATCAAGAAGGAGGAGACGTCTCCCGTCCCGTACGTGTGTTGAACGCGGAGGTGCCGTCCGTTCGGCGCTGGTCATCGGTGATTTGGATCACGTCGAGTACGACTACATCATCACCTTGCAAGCTTCCGCACGCGATCTACAAGTGGTATGTAGATGCAAACTCTCTCCCTTGACTCGTTGCTTAGATGAACTCATAGATGGATCTTGGTGAAACCGTAGGAAAAATTTTAATTTTCTGCAACGTTCCCCAACAGTGGCATCATGAGCTAGGTCTATGCGTAGTTCTCTTTGCACGAGTAGAACACAATTTTGTTGTGGGCGTGGATTTTGTCATCTTACTTGCCTCTACTAGTCTTTTCTTGCTCAACGGTATTGTGGGATGAAGCGGCCCGGACCAACCTTACACGTACGCTTACGTGAGACCGGTTCCACCGACTGACATGCACTAGTTGCATAAGGTGGCTGGCGGGTGTCTGTCTCTCCCACCTTAGTTGGAGCGGAATCGATGAACAGGGCCCTTATGAAGGGTAAATAGAAGTTGACAAAATCACGTTGTGGTGATTCGTAGGTAAGAAAACGTTCTTGCTAGAACCCAATTGCAGCCACGTAAAAGATGCAACAACAATTAGAGGACGTCTAACTTGTTTTTGCAGCGATTGATCATGTGATGTGATATGGCCAGAAGTTGTGATGAATGATGAATTGTGATGTATGAGATCATGTTCTTTGTAATAGGATTCACGACTTGCATGTCGATGAGTATGACAACCGGCAGGAGCCATAGGAGTTGTCATTATTTTTTGTATGACCTGCGTGTCATTGAATAACGTCATGTAAACTACTTTACTTTATTGCTAAACGTTAGTCATAGAAGTAGAAGTAGTCGTTGGCGTGACAACTTCATGAAGACACGATGATGGAGATCATGGTGTCAAGCCGGTGACAAGATGATCATGGAGCCCCGAAGATGAAGATCAATGGAGCTATATGATATTGGCCATATCATGTCACAACTATATAATTGCATGTGATGTTTATTATGTATTATGCATCTTGTTTACTTAGGACGACGGTAGTAAATAAGATGATCCCTTATAAAATTTCAAGAAGTGTTCTCCCCTAACTGTGCACCGTTGCTACAGTTCGTCGCTTCTAAGCACCACGTGATGATCGGGTGTGATGGATTCTTACGTTCACATACAACGGGTGTAAGACAGTTTTACACAGCGAAAACACTTAGGGTTAACTTGACGAGCCTAGCATGTGCAGACATGGCCTCGGAACACGGAGACCGAAAGGTCGAACACGAGTCGTATGGAAGATACGATCAACATGAAAATGTTCACCGACGATGACTAGTCCGTCTCACGTGATGATCGGACACGGCCTAGTCGACTCGGATCGTGTAACACTTAGATGACTAGAGGGATGTCTAATCTAAGTGGGAGTTCATAATTTGATTAGAACTTTATTATCATGAACTTAGTCTAAAACCTTTGCAAATATGTCTTGTAGATCAATGGCCAACGCTAATGTCAACATGAACTTCAACGCGTTCCTAGAGAAAACCAAGCTGAAAGATGATGGCAGCAACTATACGGACTGGGTCCGAAACCTGAGGATCATCCTCATAGCTGCCAGGAAACAATATGTCCTAGAAGGACCGCTAGGTGACGCTCCCGTCCCAGAGAACCAAGACATTATGAATGCTTGGCAGTCTCGCGCTGATGATTACTCCCTCGTTCAGTGCGGCATGCTTTACAGCTTAGAACCGGGGCTCCAAAAGCGTTTTGAGCATCACGGAGCATATGAGATGTTCGAAGAGCTGAAACTAGTTTTCCAAGCTCATGCCCGGGTCGAGAGATATGATGTCTCCGACAAGTTCTACAGTTGTAAGATGGAGGAAAACAGTTCTGTCAGTGAGCACATCCTGAAGATGTCTGGGTTGCACAACCGTATGACCCAGCTGAACATTAACCTCCCAGATGAGGCGGTCATTGACAGAATCCTCCAGTCGCTCCCACCAAGCTACAAGAGCTTTGTGATGAACTACAACATGCAGGGGATGGAAAAGACCATTCCTGAAGTGTTCTCGATGCTGAAGTCAGCAGAGGCTGAAATCAAGAAAGAACATCAAGTGTTGATGGTCAATAAGACCACTAAGTTCAAGAAGGGCAAGGGTAAGAAGAACTTCAAGAAGGACGGCAAAGATGTTGCCGCGCCTGGTAAGCCAGTTACCGGGAAGAAGTCAAAGAATGGACCTAAGCCTGAGACTGAGTGCTTTTATTGCAAGGGGAAGGGTCACTGGAAGCGGAACTGCCCCAAATACTTAGCGGATAAGAAGGCCGGCAACACCAAAGGTATATTTGATATACATGTGATTGATGTGTACCTTACCAGTACTCGTAGTAACTCCTGGGTATTTGATACCGGTGCCGTTGCTCATATTTGTAACTCACAGCAGGAGCTGCGGAATAAACGGAGACTGGCAAAGGACGAGGTGACGATGCGCGTCGGGAATGGTTCCAGAGTCGATGTGATCGCCGTCGGCACGCTGCCTCTACATTTACCTACGGGATTAGTTTTGAACCTTAATAATTGTTATTTAGTGCCAAGTTTGAGCATGAACATTGTATCAGGATCTCGTTTAATACGAGATGGCTACTCATTTAAGTCTGAGAATAATGGTTGTTCGATTTATATGAGAGATATGTTTTATGGTCATGCTCCGATGGTCAATGGTTTATTCTTAATGAATCTCGAGCGTAATATTACACATGTTCATAGTGTAGATGCCAAAAGATTTAAAGTTGATAACGATAGTCCCACATACTTGTGGCACTGCCGCCTTGGTCACATTGGTGTCAAGCGCATGAAGAAGCTCCATGCCGATGGACTTTTAGAGTCTCTTGATTATGAATCGTTTGACACGTGCGAACCATGCCTCTTGGGCAAAATGACCAAGACTCCGTTCTCCGGAACAATGGAGCGAGCAACCAACTTGTTGGAAATCATACATACCGATGTGCGGTCCAATGAGCGTTGAGGCTCGCGGAGGATATCGTTATGTTCTCACTCTCACAAATGACTTGAGTAGATATGGGTATGTCTACTTAATGAAACACAAGTCTGAGACCTTTGAAAAGTTCAAGGAATTTCAGAATGAGGTAGAGAATCAACGTGACCGAAAGATAAAATTCTTACGATCAGATCGTGGAGGAGAATACTTAAGTCACGAATTTGGTACACACTTAAGGAAATGTGGAATCGTTTCACAGCTCACGCCGCCTGGAACACCTTAGCGAAACGGTGTGTCCGAACGTCGTAATCGCACCCTATTGGATATGGTGCGGTCTATGATGTCCCTTACCGATTTACCGCTATCATTTTGGGGATACGCTCTAGAGACAGCTACATTCACTTTAAATAGGGCACCGTCTAAATCCGTTGAGACGACACCGTATGAATTATGGTTTGGAAAGAAACCTAAGCTGTCGTTTCTAAAAGTTTGGGGATGCGATGCTTATGTCAAGAAACTTCAACCTGAAAAGCTCGAACCCAAGTCGGAAAAATGCGTATTCATAGGATACCCTAAGGAAACTGTCGGGTACACCTTCTACTTAAGATCCGAAGGCAAGATCTTTGTTGCCAAGAACGGATGCTTTCTGGAAAAAGAGTTTCTCTCGAAAGAAGTAAGTGGGAGGAAAGTAGAACTCGATGAAGTACTACCTCTTGAGCGGGAAAGTGGCGCAGCGCAGGAAACCGTTCCTGTGATGCCCACACCAACTGAAGAGGAAAACAATGATAATGATCAAGGTACTTCGGATCAAGTTACTGCTGAACTTCGTAGGTCCACAAGGACACGTTCCGCACCAGAGTGGTACGGCAACCCTGTCCTGGAAATCATGTTGTTAGACAACAATGAACCTTCGAACTATGAAGAAGCAATGGCGGGCCCGGATTCCAACAAATGGCTTGAAGCCATGAAATCCGAGATAGAATCCATGTATGAAAACAAAGTATGGACTTTGACAGACTTGCCCGATGATCGGCGAGCGATAGAAAACAAATGGATCTTTAAGAAGAAGACGGACGCGGATGGTAATATTACCATCTATAAAGCTCGACTTGTCGCTAAGGGTTATCGACAGGTTCAAGGGATTGACTACGACGAGACATTCTCTCCCGTAGCGAAGCTAAAGTCCGTCCGAATCATGTTAGCAATTGCCGCATACTATGATTATGAGATATGGCAGATGGACGTCAAAACAGCATTCCTTAACGGGCATCTTAAGGAAGAACTGTATATGATGCAGCCGGAAGGTTTTGTCGATCCTCGGAACGCTAACAAAGTATGCAAGCTCCAGCGATCCATTTATGGACTGGTGCAAGCATCTCGGAGTTGGAACATTCGCTTTGATGAGATGATCAAAGCGTTTGGGTTTATGCAGACTTATGGAGAAGCCTGCGTTTACAAGAAAGTGAGTGGGAGCTCTGTAGCATTTCTCATATTATATGTAGATGACATACTCCTGATGGGAAATAATATAGAATTTCTGGACAGCATTAAGGCCTACTTGAATAAGTGTTTTTCAATGAAGGACCTTGGAGAAGCTGCTTATATATTAGGCATCAAGATCTATAGAGATAGATCGAGACGCCTCATAGGTCTTTCACAAAGCACATACCTTGATAAGATTTTGAAGAGATTCAGAATGGATCAGTCCAAGAAGGGGTTCTTGCCTATGTTACAAGGTATGAGACTGAGCTCAGCTCAGTCACCGACCACGGCAAAAGATAAAGAAGAGATGAGTGTCATCCCCTATGCTTCAGCCATAGGATCTATTATGTATGCCATGCTGTGTACCAGACCCGATGTAAACCTTGCCGTAAGTTTGGTAGCAAGATACCAAAGTAATCCCGGCAAGGAACACTGGACAGCGGTCAAGAATATCCTGAAGTACCTGAAAAGGACGAAGGACATGTTTCTCGTTTATGGAGGAGACGAAGAGCTCGTCGTAAAGGGTTACGTCGACGCTAGCTTCGACTCGGATCTGGATGACTCTAAGTCACAAACCGGATACGTGTATATGTTGAATGGTGGAGCAGTAAGCTGGTGCAGCTGCAAGCAGAGCGTCGTGGCGGGATCTACGTGTGAAGCGGAGTACATGGCAGCCTCGGAGGCAGCACATGAAGCGATTTGGGTGAAGGAGTTCATCACCGACCTAGGAGTCATACCCAATGCGTCGGGGCTGATCAAACTCTTCTGTGACAACACTGGAGCTATTGCCCTCGCCAAGGAGCCCAGGTTTCACAAGAAGACCAGGCACATCAAGCGTCGTTTCAACTCCATCCGTGAAAATGTTCAAGATGGAGACATAGAGATTTGCAAAGTGCACACGGATCTGAATGTCGCAGATCCGCTGACTAAACCTCTCTCGCGTGCAAAACATGATCAACACCAGAACTCTATGGGTGTTCGATTCATCACAATGTAACTAGATTGGTGACTCTAGTGCAAGTGGGAGACTGTTGGAAATATGCCCTAGAGGCAATAATAAAAGTATTATTATATTTCATTGTTCATGATAATTGTCTTTTATTCATGCTATAACTGTATTATCCGGAAATCGTAATACACGTGTGAATACTTAGACCACAATATGTCCCTGGTAAGCCTCTAGTTGACCAGCTCGTTGTGATCAACAGATAGTCATGGTTTCCTGACTATGGACATTGGATGTCGTTGATAACGGGATCACATCATTAGGAGAATGATGTGATGGACAAGACCCAATCCTAAGCATAGCATAAAAGATCGTGTAGTTCGTTTTGCTAGAGCTTTGCCAATGTCGAATATCTCTTCCTTAGACCATGAGATCGTGTAACTCCCGGATACCGTAGGAGTGCCTTGGGTGTATCAAACGTCACAACGTAACTGGGTGACTATAAAGGTGCATTACAGGTATCTCCGAAAGTATCTGTTGGGTTGACACGGATCGAGACTGGGATTTGTCACTCCGTATGACGGAGAGGTATCTCTGGGCCCACTCGGTAATGCATCATCATAATGAGCTCAATGTGACCAAGGTGTTGGACACGGGATCATGCATTACGGTACGAGTAAAGTGACTTGCCGGTAACGAGACTGAACAAGGTATTGGGATACCGACGATCGAGTCTCGGGCAAGTAACGTACCGATTGATAAAGGGAATTGCATACAGGGTTTGATCGAATCCTCGACATCGTGGTTCATCCGATGACAACATCGAGGAGCATGTGGGAGCCATCATGGGTATCCAGATCCCGCTGATGGTTATTGACTGAGAGCGTCTCGGTCATGTCTGCATGTCTCCCGAACCCGTAGGGTCTACACACTTAAGGTTCGGTGACGCTAGGGTTATGAAGATATGTATATGCAGAAACCCGAATGTTGTTCGGAGTCCTGGATGAGATCCCGGACGTCACAAGGAGTTCCGGAATGGTCCGGAGGTAAAGAATTATATATAGGAAGTGCTATTTCGGGCATCGGGACAAGTTTCGGGGTTATCGGTATTGTACCGGGACCACCGGAAGGGTCCCGGGGGTCCACCGGGTGGGGCCACCTGTCCCGGGGGGCCACATGGGCTGTAGGGGGTGCGCCTTGGCCTTCATGGGCCAAGGGCACCAGCCCCTATAGGCCCATGCGCCTAGGGTTTCCCCCTAGGAGGAGTCCTAGTGGTGGAAGGCACCCCTAGGTGCCTTGGGGGGGAGGGAAACCTCCCCTAGGCCGCCCCCCCCCTAGTAGATCTCATCTACTAGGGCCGGTGCCCCCCTGGCACCCCTATATATAGTGGGGGAGAGGAGGGACTTGATACACCAGCCCCTGGCGCCTCCATCTCCCCCCGTTACGTCTCTCCCTCGTAGTCTCGGCGAAGCCCTGCTGCTGTGACGCCCTGCATCCACCACCACGCCGTCGTGCTACTGGATCTTCATCAACCTCTCCTTCCCCCTTGCTGGATCAAGAAGGAGGAGACGTCTCCCGTCCCGTACGTGTGTTGAACGCGGAGGTGCCGTCCGTTCGGCGCTGGTCATCGGTGATTTGGATCACGTCGAGTACGACTACATCATCACCTTGCAAGCTTCCGCACGCGATCTACAAGTGGTATGTAGATGCAAACTCTCTCCCTTGACTCGTTGCTTAGATGAACTCATAGATGGATCTTGGTGAAACCGTAGGAAAAATTTTAATTTTCTGCAACGTTCCCCAACACATGTTTCTCGGTTATGGAGGTAACAAAAAGTTCGTCGTAAAGGGTTACGTCGATGCAAGCTTTGACACTGATCTAGATGACTCTAAGTCTCAATCTGGATACATATTGAAAGTGGGAGCAATTAGCTAGAGTAGCTCCGTGTAGAGCATTGTAGACATAAATTTTTTGCAAAATACATACGGCTCTGAATGTGGCAGACCCGTTGACTAAACTTCTCTCACAAGCAAAACATGATCACACCTTAGTACTCTTTGGGTGTTAATCACATAGCGGTGTGAACTAGATTATTGACTCTAGTAAAACCCTTTGGGTATTAGTCACATGGCGATGTGAACTAATCACATTGTGATGTGAACTATTGGTGTTAAATCACATGGCGATGTGAACTATATTATTGACTCTAGTGCAAGTGGGAGACTGAAGGAAATATGCCCTAGAGGCAATAATAAAGTTGTTATTTATATTTCCTTATATCATGATAAATGTTTATTATTCATGCTAGAATTATATTAACCGGAAACTTAGTGCATGTGTGAATACATAGACAAAACAGAGTGTCCCTAGTATGCCTCTACTTGACTAGCTCGTTAATCAAAGATGGTTATGTTTCCTGACCATAGACATGTGTTATCATTTGATGAACGGAACCACATCATTAGAGAATGATGTGATGGACACGACCTATCCGTTAGCTTATCATTATGATCGTTAAGTTTTATTGCTATTGCTTTTTTCATGACTTATACATGTTCCTCTGACTATGAGATTATGCAATTCCCGAATACCGGAGGAACACCTTGTGTGCTATCAAACATCACAACGTAATTGGGTGATTATAAAGATGCTCTATAGGTGTCTTCGAAGGTGTTTGTTGGGTTGACATAGATCGAGATTAGGATTTGTCACTCCGTGTATCGGAGAGGTATCTCTGGGCCCTCTCGGTAATGCACATCACTATAAGCCTTGCAAGCAATGTGACTAATGAGTTAGTTGCGGAATGATGCATTACGGTATGAGTAAAGAGACTTGCCGGTAACGAGATTGAACTAGGTATGATGATACCGACGATCGAATCTCGGGCAAGTAACATACCAATGAGAAAGGGGATGACGTATGTTGTTATGCGGTTTGACCAATAAAGATCTTCGTAGAATATGTAGGAGCCAATATGAGCATCCAGGTTCCACTATTGGTTATTGACCAGAGATGTGTCTCGGTCATGTCTACATAGTTCTCGAACCTGTAGGGTCCGCATGCTTAACGTTCGATGACGATTTGTATTATGAGTTATGTGATTTGATGAACCGAAGTTTTTTCGGAGTTCCGGATGAGATCACGGACATGACGAGGAGTCTCGAAATGATCGAGAGGTAAAGATCGATATATTGGAAGGCTATATTCGGACACCGGAATGGTTCCGAGTGATTCGGGTATTTTTCGAAATACCTGAGAGTTATGGGAATTCGTTGGGAGAAGTTAATGGGTCTTATTGGGCTTCAGTGGAGAGAGGGAAGAAGGGCCACGAGGTGGCGCGCGCCTCCCCCTGCCCAAACCGAATTGGACAAGGGGTGGGCCCCCCTTTCCTTCTCCCTCTCCCTCATTTCCTTCTTTCCTATTCCGAAAAGGAAAGAGAATCCTACTAGGACTTGGGAGTCCTAGTAGGACTCCTTACACTTGACGCGCCACTAGGAGGGCCGGCCTCTCTCCCTCCTTCCTTTATATATGTGGGCAGGGGCACCTTAAAGGCACACAAGTTTCTCTTAACCGTGTGCGGTGCCCTCCTCCACAGTTACACACCTCGGTCATATCATAGTAGTGTTTAGGCGAAGCCCTGCGCCGGTAACTTCATCATCATCGTCGCCACGCTGTCGTGCTGACGGAACTCTCCCTCGGCCTTAACTGGATCAAGAGTTTGAGGGACATCATCGAGCTGAACATGTGTTGATCGCAGAGTTGCGGTACGTTTGGTACTTGAACTCTAATGAACTGAGAATACCACTATCCCTTTAACCATCCAACCACAGGTTGATTCGCTTCCCAAATTATCCCCGTGATGGTCACGGCAAACAACAACTGCGGTTTCTCTGGATCTTGATACACCAGGTCACCAGCATCAAACGTGTATTTTAGCCTGCTCGCCCTAATTTATGGGCCAATTTGGCATCGTTAAGGCCGAAGTATCTTATAGCTAACGGTATTACATTACACTCTGGCCCGCCTCTGCCTTCCATGACAATGGGGTTTCCTCTCCTCATCGGACAGTTCCGTCGGCGCCGCCGAGCTCGCACCGCCACGGCGAGGCTGACCACTGCTCGATATCCTAACTCCAACCCAGCCAACTCCCGCGCGTAGACCCTAATTCAAAGGCAACCTAATCCCTCGCCATGGAGGATTCCCTCGTGCCGCCGGTGCCTCCTGCCCCAACCACCCTTTTCCTCACTCGCCGGCGATCACATCTCGACAGCGCCTCCTACCGCACGCTCTCCCGGCTCTTCTCCCACTGCCTCCACCACCGCCCCTCGCAGCTCGCTGCCCCGGCGCCCCTGGAAGTCGAGCCCGCCGCTGCGAACCCTATCTGCGACGAGTCACCACAGGGGTGCTCGGTACCGCCTGAAGACGCCGAGTCTGAACGGGGAAAGGACTTAGGAGAAGAGGAGACTGCGGTAAGGACTTCTGTCATCGAGAACCCCTCACCCGCGGCAGTCGATGCAGCCACCGGTAACCCTATTGCAGACCCGGCTGTGGCACCACAGAGATACATGGAGCATCAAGTGGCCGGAGTTCAGCGGGCGGAGGGCGTAACAGATATGGTTGTTGGGGGGAACCTCTGCCGTGAGACTGTTGCGTTAGTGGAGGAGTTGGGGGCAGAGGATGTTTTGAGGTCGATGAAGGATTGTTTGGAGGGGGAGGTTGACGAATTGGCAGAGCCAGATGTAATGGTGGTCAATGATGATGAACATCTGCTGCTTGATACGATGATGACCAACTTCTCAGGGTTGATTGCTGATGCCAGTGGCGGCAAAGCATCAATGCTGAACTATGGGGTTTCTGGAGGTGAACCACACAATGATGGCAACATAGCTGAGGGGGTGAAAGAATTGGGAGCTGGAACTGAAGAAGACAGACCTGTGGGTGATTCAGATCAGCACTCAGTTGATGGTGGCGTGGTTGAGGAAGGAGAGATTGAGGGTGACATGCAGGCTCTGGATGTAGATGAATCTGATGATTCGGAGATCGAAGATGCAGATGATGAGGAATTGGGAGAGGATTTTGCTAACAGAGTGTTGGGGGAGAATGAATCATCTGGCCTTTCAACGCCTAAAATTAAAGGAACCAGTGATCTTGTACTGAACAAGGAAGGTTATATCAAGGATGATGCACTAAAGCATGTTACCAGGGCACATGTTGTCAGTTATGATGAAATTGTGGAATGGAATGAGACACCACTGCCTGATACTGAGGTACTGAATATACCATTTTTTATTAACCAGTACTGGTTATTAGATGTTTCTTCACATGTTGCTTCTTCTTGTTTAATTTTGTGTTTGGATGAAAATATAGCTTGTGAGATGCAAGTTATCATGTGATACCGCATAACTGATTCAGAACCTTTTTTTAACACATTATTATCGATTTCTTGCTCAAATTCCATCACATGCACTTTTAGAAGAGTACAAAACTCACCAATATCCAATAAGTTATTCTCTTCTTGACAACAGAAGTACTGACATTACAGTAAAAAAAGAAGCACTGACATTAAATACGCCCATGACAAACTTTGCAGGCTCCCAAACCAGGGAAGAGAAAACGGCATTTGACAGAGGAAAGAAAGGCTAAGAAGACGGTGTGTTCTGGTTTCACTACCATTTGAGTTCAACATATACTTTATTCAACTGTGCATTCTAATTGTATTTTTCCTTCTGGAATATTAATCTTCCTTCACGATGTTTTTGGCGTATAGAAAAACAAACGGGTTAAAAGAGCACAGCAGCGGATAGCGGATGGTGTGAAAAGACTGAAACTTGCACCAGTTATAAAGCCGAAACCAGTGAAGTTATGCCACTTCTACATGCATGGGAAGTGCCAGCAGGTAAGCTTTTCTTTGGCCACCAACTTATTGTTCACTTGGAACAGATAGTCATGTATTGCTGATTCTCAATTACATTTCTATCTTTTTAGGCCAATAATTTATGTGTTTTTACATATAGAGGTTTTTGCCTCGAAAGGTGATGGAGTAATGATCACAAAAGTCCTGGTTTCTAGGAACATTTCTTGTTTTGTTTCTATAGTAGTATTGCGAGGAGCTGTATTATAGCGAATGATGTAATGTATGTTGAATTGCTTCTTGCAAAGCCATCCATTTTATTAGTAGACGTTTTATTTTGATAAATCAACAAAGTTTCTGTACAAACACTGGATAATGAATTTGTTGTCAATAGTTATTTTACAAACCTAATTCTCTTCTTTTCTCTTTGCAGGGCAATGCTTGCAAGTTCTCACATGATACTACACCTTTGACAAAATCTAAGGTATGTGCTTTATAGAAGTTTTTAGGTCTGCCTGCAATATTCGTTATGCATTACTGTGATATTAGTGCATGTCCATGTATGTATGGCTGCATCCATTTGTTCCACCTGCACATTTTGTGCATACCTATATAAACCATCTTTCAAGAACTATCGATGGTGCTTGAAATAGATGGTTTGGACAGGCATGCACGAAATGGTGGGTGTTAACTGTTGAGTTCACATGATATGAATAGATCATGTGTACAAGGCTGAAGTATAAAACTGTACACCAATATATCTTAATCCAAGTGGCAGCTAACTTCATTTCTTTATATTTTCTTACATTCCTTTCTGTTTGTTTTGACGTATGACATGTTTTGGTGTCCGCTTATTTCTTTTCTTAATTTTACAGCCCTGCACACATTTTGCGCGTGGTTCTTGTTTGAAAGGAGATGATTGTCCCTATGATCATGAGTTGTCAAAGTACCCTTGCCACAACTTTGTGGAAAATGGAATGTGCTTCAGAGGTGATAAATGCAAATTTTCTCATGTGGTACGTGATTTGCAAAATCATTTCCTATTGTTTATTTAGAAGTGAAATAGCCTGGTATAGTTCCACCCTGTGAATTGAGAAAACTGTGTTGTTTATCAGGTGCCAACTGCAGATGGTCCTCCCAAACCAGATGCAAAGAAATCTGATGCGTCATTGGTATCTGAAAAACCTGGCAGAGAGCAAACAAGTAGCCAGAAAGCATCGGCGGACCATGATGGCGAACACATAACTTCTGCTCCTACCAAACATTACTCCATTCTTAAAAACCTTGCCGGCATCTCAGTAAATGCTCTAAAAGCATCAACCGGTACACCAAAGGGTGTACAGTTTCGTCCTTCCAGTAAAGACAGATCAAATTCTAGCATGCTGCATCAGGATGCTCTACCTATCGAGAAGCATATGTATACAAATGGCAGTAAACATCAGAATTTTGATGGACCGCAGGCTGCAGAAGGGGATAAAAATGCCATTCCAAATAAACAGAGATCACATCCACTGTTCGATGAAAAGAACTCATTAAAAGAAGCTAGTTCACATCCAAGTTCAGACCCAAAGAGAACTAGTTTGCCTACTGGCTCTACTACAGTGCTTGGATCACTCAGCACTCAGCACGAAGTTTCAGAGGCTTCAAGAATTTTGCAGGAATTCTTATTTGGTGCTGGCGGTTAGAGGAAAGTATGAATACACTACTCTGCCTTTGATACCTGTAGACTACACATAGTACTAGTTCTTTTTACATCTGCAGTATGAGTTCATGCTATGAGTGTGCGGCTTGTTTTGGTACTTTTGGCTCAGCTTCCATTTTGTAATTGCATATTGCAACTGCTATTTTTGGTAGATCAACAGAAGTATAATATTGCAGTGATGCGTATAGTTTTTGGTCACCAAGAAAGTTCACAAACTTATTTTGCAGAATTAGGCTAAGTGCCACCGTGGGTACATGAAGATTTGTTATTATCCAGTCAACTCACTTCCAACTGCATATGGTACTTTCATTTAGCTAATCATTTGTAGCATTGGATCTAAGCTTACTGGTATGATAAATGCCTTCCTGAATCGGTGCTTTGATGAGTCATCTCTCACATATGATTCATTTTAACCACGCTTTGGAAGTTGCTCCGAGTTTGATGAGTATGCAGATTTTTAAATGTTACCTTGTCATAGTTGAGGTGTTACTCCCTCTGTTCACTTCTATAAGACCTTGAAGACGTTTCAGACAAGGTGCAAAGTAGCTCATTTTCAGTTGTCTGAAACGACTTATAAAAGTGAACGGAGGGAGTAGTAATTTTTAGTACATTTTGTTGAATCTTGATAGTTGATACCACTAATTTAGTGATGAATTGTACATCTCTGGTAATAGTATTAGAGCATCTACAACCATGGATAGCTAATCCGAGCCCCTATACGCCCGTGGACGCGCCCGCGGACAGTGACCGGACGGGCATCAAAACTTGGCATTTGCAATGACGGTCCCCTATTTTCAAAACATCAAATCCATGCAAACACATGCACGCCCACCATTTTGGACAAACATAGCTTAGTGCACACAAATACACATAGTTCATACTTAATAGTACCTAATCCAAATATAGTTCAAACATAAATATTGTTCATAGTGCACAACTGATAAAATAAAAGACAAGTTTACTGATTTCCAGTGTGTGTCCACATTTGCTCGACAAGATCATCCAGAAGTTGCATATGCACTGGATGTTCATCATCATCATCATTTCGGTATGAATTTGTCAAGATCATCGTTTCCATAGCCACCATCCCACGACGATTCCATTGGTGATCTAGAAGTAATGACCAAAAGAATAAAAAACCGGCTTGGACGTTTCATCGAACACGTAGAGCACGGGGTGAAAGTATGGTGGAGTTTGACGTACCGGGGTGGCGTCCTGTGGCGTCCTCTTTGTCTGGTGGCGGCCTGGTCGGCGGCGGTGTGCGCTGGGGCGTTCGGTGGTGAAGCCCTGAGTTGGGGATGGCGGCGGAGCACCGATAGCGGCGGAAGTCCGGTGGCGGCTGTGTGGAGGAGGGCGAATAGAGAAGAGGAGAGGGCTTCTCGGGCAAGGAGAGGGGAGGCGGATATGAGCGAATTGGCGTGGGCCCTAGCGGTCGGTCCGACGTGGTGGGCGCGTCCGGGCGTCCCCATATCCGCCCCAGATTTGGGACGGACATGGGGAGTGCCGGTCAGTCCGGGTGTTTGGGCCGGCTATGGGGAGGCCAGTTGGGTGGCATTTTTCCATCCAGGCGTTTGGGGCGGGCATGGGAAGTCCGGTTGTAGATGCTCTTAGATTATGTTTTTTTGACTTGGCATTGCTCACTGCCACCCAAGTATAATTTTGACCATGAGTTGTATCGTAATTATTTGAAACCGTTGGGCAAGTGATTGGTCAAGCGGCTGGTTTGCTGGTGCAACCGATCGTTGAAATAGTATAAAAAAACAGTTCAATGATGTTGTGTTTAAATATTTATCTAATAATTAATTCAGTTTTCATTTGTATGACATAGTAGACCACTGATATAAGTTGTAGTTCTTTCTCTGGAAGCACTGAAGCGTTCTGCCACCTGGTTTCTTGGGTCCTCGGAGAGCATTTGTAGTGGAGGTTTGAATTCTAGCTCAGCACTAAGTTAAATGCAAATTTTATTGGTATTTTACACTAACTGGACAGGAGCAGTCTTTGGTACCGGTTTTCGCTATTTCTACAGGCTGCCTAATTTCATGAAGAGTTTTGCTTGCGACAATATATGTTCATGGTATAAAAATTGTGAGATTGTTAAAGTAGTTTCATTTTCTGACCAATCTACTTGTTCACTTATGACTTGTGAAATAAATCCAAAGATTAAAAACCAATGTTTGAGTGCATTCTTCCCATGGCAACATGTTCCACTCTCAGACCAGTTCACAAGTACGGTATTAGCTTTCTACTCCATTTGTAACCGGTTCTGGCAACTGAATTTTGAGACTGGGTCAGTGGGATGTTACCAGTACAATATAACTCTTTGTGGTTCCTTGTCAAACAAAGCATTAGCTTTCATCCAAGATTTTTTGTGTGGAGAAATATTTATCTGCAGAGCCTTGTGGAAATCTTGAACCAGATCTCGTTAATTCTTTCCCTTGACTATTGATTGAGTGCTAAATTATCTGCAGTGTCGGCATGTGATCTGATGTTGTTTTGGTTCACAAGGCGAAGCAGTGGAGATTTGAGGTGTCATTATTCAGTTCCTAACAAAGGCTGCTTTCTGAGGCACCTTGGGTCGATTCAGTACATACACATTTCTTTCTGTTGGGCTGTCTGTAGAAAGATGCCGCACCGTGCACTAAATGATTTCTAGCTGCTCTTCTACCAGTATCAAGTATCCAATGTGCTTATCAGAAGTGGAGAAAAGAAAAATAATGTATACTTTATATTTCTGCTTTCAGGCCCTCCGGATTCTCCAGGCAAAGAGAGCATTACTTTGTTGCCCCCGTGATAATGGTAGCTAAAGATGTTGGCCTGGTGCATTGGATGGTTTGAACTTGCATGCATGCATGCCGTACCCGGGATTATATCTTGGTTCAGAATTACTCCCTCCGTTCCAAAATAGATGACCCAACTTTGTACTAAAGTTAGTATAAAGCTGAGTCATCTATTTTGGAACGGAGGGAGTACTTGTGGAACTACTCTGGAGACTGTGGGACACAGGGGCAGGCAGAATCAAAGGTATCCCAGGTATGAGCTGGACTGCGTATGATTGTTTTTGCTTCATTTCAAGCTTCCCCCCGACCTGCCCCGTGCCTATTCGCTGTCAAACTCACAGCTGTTGTCGCATCAATTCAGAATTACATTCACATGATCACTGAGGAGGCTCACATGGTGTTTTATCACCCGCAGATTTGTCGCAGACATCTGAGTTTACGCTCCTGGGTGACTCTTAACTGGCTATCTCATTACTCAGTTTTTTCTACAATGATGATGATGCCCTTTAAACCGTGTTAATTCATCATGCTGCTCATGTGATCATGCCAGCTTTGAGTGGCTTGTGCCCGAGGTGCAATTTGTTATCTTGGTACTCGAATAGCTCTATCGCACTCGTGAAAGCAAAAGATTCAAAGGTTTTGAGTGGCTTGTACACCTGAACCTGTATGTGTTGCCTGTCATGGAGACTGGATAACGTGTGAACTTGGTGAAAGCCCCCCTCCCTGGATGTGATGGACTGATAGGTAGCCACTTTGTTGCTTTCCTCCTACGATAAATACTCTCCCTTATAGTTGGAAAACGAAATGCATATTTACGCCCGTACTTCAGGGCCCTTTATACCTCCATTCATGGAGGATTTGTTGCCATCTACACCTAAAGGCCCTGTTTGGATTATTGTTTTCCTTTTGAATACCCCTGTAAAAAATACAGGTCTCAACCCGTCGTTTTGTTTCCGGCCGGGAATTGCTCAGTGGCTGGTGAGATACACCTGTAAGTTGAACAGCTCTGTATAAAATTACATTGATTCCAAGCGCGGCCTAAGTGTGGAGTAAGGGGATATGGTGAAATACGGTTGACCGTAACCTTTTGTACCCAGCGTTTTTTGTGCACGTCATCTGGAATAGCAAAAAAAACAAGCAACTACTCCATCCTTTTCCAAAATGTAGGTTACGTCTTCTTTTGTGATACGAGTCACAATCATATTTGAGTATTGTTGGATGCAAACCTAATAATATAAAAATATGTTACATAAACCACATATTGTAAAGTAATTGTTGCTTCTTAATAAATCAAAACATGTCTTGTATTTTGAAACAGCAGGAGTTTGCATGACTTTTGAAAATAATTAGATAATTAAAATAACCAATACTGCTCACTAATCGTGTGATTCTCCTCCGGCTTCATGTACATTGTACAACTTCTCGTTTGTCGACTAATCGCTGTCAAGCTATGTTCCCTGGTTCGCAACCATCTCTAACATGGGCAATGACAATCCACAGGAAACTTCGTTTGTTCTTTTGCCAGCATTTTCCGGCCATAATCCTCTACTTCTATATGTAGTCAGGCATGCCATGCTCTATTGCAAAGTCCACATAAATTTCGCTATTCAGAGTAATCATGTCGCCAATCAGCATACAGTTTTGCTGAATTATACATGAAAACTGACGAAATGCAAAACATTTTGTGGCTGAAAGTAAGCATCCTTGGATTTTCTCAGGGCTCTTGTTTCAAGGACGGTCATTATCTTGTAGTGGTGAACTCTTGATCTGATTGTTAAGGCTACAGCCTGTTGCTGACTTTTGTCAACGACGCACTGACAAATGATTTATGTCATTTGACAGGAATGATACCTCCTTTTTTTCTTTTACCTTATTACATTTGACATGGACTCTTAACATCTTCTTGCCTTGATCTCTTCTTCATTGCTGATGATGGCAATATCGTTTCATTGAGCTGCTTTTGTTTCATAGGACCAAATTGTTCAGCAGACTGCCATATGCTAGCTTTTTTTTTCAATGATGCCAAATCTGACATTGAGTTGTCGACCGGAGTCGCTGTTTGACACAGCTTTGCTGCTTGTCTTTCTCACTTTAGCACGGTCACATACATAAATCGTGCACAGGGAGTACTCAGGCTGGCTGACAAAAACAACACCTCTGGAGTGATCTGATTCATCAAACTGGCAGCCTCCCTCAGCAAACAGGGAACTCCTGCATCCGTTCAGTTAATGTCCAGAGACCAAGGCCTCCGAACTCAGCCGGCACACCCTCTGTTGAACTGCTAATAGGACCATTCCTGTATGTATTCTGCAATTCACTGTTCTTGAATTATCTCAGTAATGGACTGAGTCAATGCCAACAGGAAGAATGATGAGGTGGAATCCACGGACACGGTTGGAAAATCTTGAGGCTTCGTTCGTGTCTGTTCTGCCCGGCCGTCCATCCTTGTCTGATGGTAAATAGGAGGTCTATGTACTTGAACTCGAGGTATTTATTTACATGTTTAAATCATGGAGTGCTCAACTGTACCTTTTAATTAACATGTCCAAAATCAAAGCCTTGACCCATTCGTGTCTGGATTGCGCTCAGGTTATTATGAATTTTTCAGGAAATTATGTACAGCTGATTACTTCGATTGGTCGCCATTTCAGAGATAATAAGCCAGGAGGGTTAGGCAATTATGGGTTTCAATACCTCCGGTGAATGGCCATTGTCAGTGTCATCTCCCTCATATTCTACTCTACACACAATATTTCTTGAACCGCAATTTTCTTATGACAGTTTTGCCTATAATGTAGCTGTTGGCCATTACATTCCTCATGACAATGACACTCCGTGAATCCTGGCTACTGCCATGTTCTCATGCTCACCGCATATCATCACACAGTTCAGCCAAGAACTACAGTTTGTTCTCTTCTCTTTCGATGACGATAAAAATACACATGGTTTCATTGGTCACGCGAGCGTGCAATTGCCCTGTGGATCCGGAGATCCGGCTTTCATGGCTCCTGTTACTGAATCATGAGTTTTCTTCTCCAAACTAGTGCAGTAATTCTTGTTGCTACCAGATTCAACTGAGCCTGCAATTTGCATGAGGGGCCTGTCCTTTTCTTGATGCGGACATGCTTATATTCGGGCTCATAATTCGCGCCTTGATCGCTTTTTAAAAATCATACATGACCATAATTCTAGCAGATTGATACTGACATGGGTAGGCAGGCAAGGGGGGTTTTCTTTTTACTATTGTCTGGAGATCTTTGATTGTGTTCATGACCGATTGCACAATGTTTCGGATTGCTCATCTTGCAAGAAAAAATCTAGCCTCGCTGTTTTGGTTGACTTGATTCAGCAAAAGCTAGCCCAACTACACTGTGCTAATTATCTTCTAATCATTGGTTCACTGGTTTTCATGGGTCTTCTCTTTTGGGGCATCTGCTGGGAAAGTTGGATGCTAAAAGGAATTGCAGCTTTGCTACTATCTGAATGATGGTGTGCTGTAAAAGGCGGACCAAAGAACCAGAGGTCATGTGTGGATGAGTGCTTTGTAGTAGTACGTAGTGAGTACAGAAGATGAAAACAACCGAACACATGATACTCCATGTAACACTAACGTTCAAAGCAATTCATAATATTATATAATTTAATAAGGTCTATACTCTGGCGGCGGTCGACCGGCCCGAGCGCTGGACCGGTGACCGCGTGAGCCATCGGATTGCTTTCTCGTCAACCGGGCGAGCCCATAAGTTAGCCAGGTGCGTGTAGCAGTTTAGGCACGTTGCATGCCTCCGCTAGCTGCTGCTGCTGCTGCGATCACAAGGAAGGAAGGAAATGTTTAAGCGGAAGCAGGCAGGGGTGAGATGGCACATGTCATGTCTCTGTTGACCCTTGTCTGCATGCCATCAGCGGAATAAAATAGAGTACATCCGCGGCATCAGACAGCGACCTACCCTACTCTACTGTACCCAAGTATACTCTCCTCACTCCTATGATATGATTAATATGCTGTTTCCTTTCGAGAATTGATTACCACAACTCTCTTAATTTCTTGTACTACTATTCGTCTTGTCCATGACGCGCGGAGAAAGTACAACCATCTTCTCCCCTCCATCTTAGTTTGATGCTTGTTATTGAAACAGGTTTCAAATGGTACTAGTGGTATTTGTGCTGTATAATTCACATTTTATCCATCAAACTGTTTGTCAATGTTGTACCATGGATATTGAGGGCAGGAATATTATACCATCATAGCTCAGATAGTCAGGGTGATTGTGGCGGAACTAGCTCATCAGAGTTTAAGTTCTAATCTTGACATGATATTCACATTTTTATGAATTTATTTTATTTTTAAATGTGCACGTATGCATTTGTAGGGATAATCATAGCAAATTGTGTGGCAAATGACAACACCAAACGAAACCAATAGCCATGTAGTACCACCCTCGATTAACTTGCCTCGACGCGGACACGTACGGGCCCACAGGCCATCCTGCACGACGGGTAGATGCAGCCGGCGACACGATGGATCCAAAAAGCTGCGACCTGTTCTCATCACCTCATAATCTAATCCAGTTTGCCTGAGTGGTTAAACACTATATTTAATGATCGCGCAATTAGTTAACATTTTTCGCTCTGGCTCCGACCCAATCTTTGTTTTGTTTATATAATAGGGGTCGGGAGCAACGTAGGCCTGCTGCTGCTTATATACCTGGCTTACGTACACGTACTGCTGTCCAGTGGTGATGGTGGTAGTATTTCTATACGCGTTTTTGTCTTGGCTATCATATTTTTTTCCGCTTTTATTTCTTTTCAGTGGTTAGGGGGAATCAAACATCAAAGTATCCGATGTGATGTGACAAGTTCGATTGCCATGTACTTTTATTTTGTTTTTGACAAATGTTCGGTCGTGTTCAGCGTTTATTTACTTGGCACATATACCTGTAATAGAGATATGAGGACTGCTACACACACGATGGATTGTGCCCGATTTATGGACGACAAGCTATAGCAGCCATCGATCAGTTAAGTTCATGTCGGCCGCAGCCATTGATCACCAGGTTGTCTGAGAATCGTCCAGCACATTGTCGTGTGCATAGTAATTTCGTAGAGATATTTACGACTGCGCCCTCTGGTCCGGATTAATATGGTTGGTTTTGATTTTTGGTCATTAATTTCACTAACAAAATATGTGTTATATACCATCAAAAGCCTATCATTGGAGGGAGTACTTGTACCTCAAATATATACTTGTATGAACCCCTCATGAAAATCGAGGCGTGTACTATAATTTAATTTTGCGGATGAAGGCACATTTTTTTCTAACATTGTCACACACATAAACAAATACGTATTTGGTTAAACACTTCAATAAAATGGGAAAACACATCATGTGAAATCAAAAATTCTCCAAAAGTCAAGAAGTTCCATTTTTCTTGTGAACATCAGCAACCCTCTTATACGGGCAAAGGCGAAAAAGATGCAATTCCATGGTTCGTGGAAGTTTTTTTTAATGAAACCGGCGTTATTCTCCGCCATGAAAAAAACTGGTGTTATTTTGTTGCAGCCTACCTAATATGTAGTCTTTTCTAGATATATGATTTTAGATGTTCTAACAAAGAAGAAGCTCATAGGATAAGGATGGGTAAGGTACTAACAAAAACAGCTCAACAACTAAGTCTAAGAAAATATTAGCCTGGCCAAGAGAGATAATAACTGAAATAAATAGGATATCCCTATTGTCTGTGCACTGTAGACCCATGTAGCCTATTTGCTCTTTTCAAGATTCCCACCTACACATAAATGCACGCACCATGCATTGCTCGAAAAAATGGAAGGGTTTCCCGGAAATATAACACTGTTTTGGTGCGCATGTTTCTCCAGACAACTATCACAATGAACAACTACACATAAACCCTTCACGTCCCACACCCCACTATCTTCCCACATCTAGACCCCGACACACCGTCACAGCAACCTCGGAACACCCTGAACGAATATCACCACAGTAATGGATCTCTCCAACCCCACGACGCATTCATGTCCAACATCTTCGAAATGTAGTGGTCGCTAGGCAAAATCAGGAGAGCACCAAACACAATAGCAACGCACCAACGCCAAGGCCCTAGAGGCTGGTGCAGATGCGTGAGTGAAAGCTCCTCCTACCCGCTACGCTGCCGTATCGAATCCGCCTACACACAGGCCTCCCCATCCGCCCTAGCCTCACAATACCGCAGTTCGCCGCCTCATCCTAGTCTGATTCGGATCCATTCACCGCCGATCTCAACTCCGACTACAACTTCACCGAGTCATTATAGCTCATCCTGTTGTGGACACACCGAAAGATGTCATCTCGGCAGACGACTGCAACCTATTCGACAAAATTCCCCACCTCCCAAGATCGACGCCGAAAGAGATGCTGATGTCGATGATCAACAAAAGGCAATTATCCAGAGCAGTGGAAGCTTAATACTCGCTGAAGCCCGATGAAAAAACAAGGAAAGCGAAGAGAGGAGTCGCAAATATGATGAAGGATGGCGAGTTATTGTGCTTGGCATGGTTGGGCTCAAGTGTTGATCCATTTCAAGGCGACGAGTAAAGGAGGGCGACCTTTTGGAGGAAGGTGTACGAGTTCTCACGGAATGAAGAACTACACACTGTTTGATGTGACGAGAATTGTGGCATGAGAGCTCCCTCACTCATGGGTGGTATGCCATTATTAACAAATATTGTGGTGCTTCTGCCCAAATTAAGAACTGTGCACTGATACGTCTTCAACATATTATAATTTTTTATTGTCTCATGCTATTATATTATCCATCTTGGATGTTTTATATGCACTGATATGCTATTTATATCATTTTTTGGGACTAACCTATTAACCTAGTGCCAGTGCAGTTGTTGTCTTTTTCTTGTTTTTGTCTTTTATAGAAAATCAATACCAAACGGAGTCCAAATGGAACGAAACTTTTTGAGGATTTTTCTTGGACCAGAAGACAACCACGAAGCTACGGGAGGAGTCCAGTGTTGGGGAATGTAGCAATAAATCAAAATTTTCCTACGTGTCACCAAGATCTATCTATGGAGTCATCTAGCAACGAGGGAGGAGTGGATCTACATACCCTTGTAGATCGCGCGCGGAATCGTTCAAGAGAACGGGGTTGATGGAGTCGTACTCGTCGTGATCCAAATCACCGATGATCCTAGCGCCGAACGGACGACACCTCCGCGTTCAACACATGTACGGAGCAGCGACGTCTCCTCCTTCTTGATCCAGCAAGGGGAAGGAGAGGTTGATGGAGATCCAGCAGCACGACGGCATGGTGGTGGAAGTAGCGGGATTCCAACAAGGCTTCGCCAAGCGCTGCGGGAGGAGGGAGATGTGTTATGGGAGGGAGAGGGAGGCGCCAGGGCTTAGGTGTTGCTGCCCTCCCTTCCCCTCACTATATATAGGGCCAAGGGAGAGGGGGGGGGGGCGCAGCCTTGGCCCTTCCTCCAAGGAAGGGTGCGGCCAGGGAGGAGTCCATCCTTCCCAAGGCACCTCGGAGGTGCCTTCCCCTTTTAGGACTCTTCCTCCCCTTATCTCTTGGCGCATGGGCCTCTTGGGGCTGGTGCCCTTGGCCCATACAGGCCAAGGCGCACCCCATACAGCCCATGTGGCCCCCCGAGGCAGGTGGCCCCACCCGGTGGACCCCCGGGACCCTTCCGGTGGTCCCGGTATAATACCGGTGACCCCGAAACTTGTCCCGATAGCCGAAATAGCACTTCCTATATATAATTCTTTACCTTCGGACCATTCTGGAACTCCTCGTGACGTCCAGGATCTCATCCGGGACTCCGAACAACTTTCGGGTAACCGCATACTAATATCTCTATAACCCTAGCATCACCGAACCTTAAGTGTGTAGACCCTACGGGTTCGGGAGACATGTAGACATGACCGGGATGACTCTCCGGTCAATAACCAACAGCGGGATATGGATACCCATGTTGGCTCCCACATGTTCCACGATGATCTCATCGGATGAACCACGATGTCAAGGACTTAATCAATCGCGTATACAATTCCCTTTGTCTAGCAGTACGATACTTGCCCGAGATTTGATCGTCGGTATCCCGATACCTTGTTCAATCTCGTTACCGGCAAGTCTCTTTACTCATTTCGTAACACATCATCCCGTGATCAACTCCTTGATCACATTGTGCACATTATGATGATGTCCTACCGAGTGGGCCCAGAGATACCTCTCCGTTTACACGGAGTGACAAATCCCAGTCTCGATTCGTGCCAACCCAACAGACACTTTCGGAGATACCTGTAATGTACCTTTATAGCCACCCAGTTACGTTGTGACGTTTGGCACACCCAAAGCACTCCTACGGTATCCGGGAGTTGCACAATCTCATGGTCTAAGGAAATGATACTTGACATTAGAAAAGCTTTAGCATACGAACTACATGGTCTTGTGCTAGGCTTAGGATTGGGTCTTGTCCATCACATCATTCTCCTAATGATGTGATCCCGTTATCAATGACATCCAATGTCCATGGTCAGGAAACCGTAACCATCTATTGATCAACGAGCTAGTCAACTAGAGGCTTACTAGGGACATGGTGTTGTCTATGTATCCACACATGTATCTGAGTTTCCTATCAATACAATTCTAGCATGGATAATAAACGATTATTTATCATGAACAAGGAAATATAATAATAACTAATTTATTATTGCCTCTAGGGCATATTTCCAACAGTCTCCCACTTGCACTAGAGTCAATAATCCAGTTCACATCGATATGTGATTAACACTCAAGGTCACATCCCCATGTGACTAATACCCAAAGAGTTTACTAGAGTCAATAATCTAGTTCACATTACCATGTGATTAACACTCAATGAGTTCTTGGTTTGAACATGTTATGCTTGTGAGAGATGTTATAGTCAACGGGTCTGAATCTTTCAGATCCGTATGTACTTCGCAAATCTCTATGTCATCTTCTAGATGCAACTACTACGCCACATTTGGAGCTATTCCAAATAACTGTTCTACTATACGAATCCAGTTTACTACTCAGAATAATCTGGATTGGTGTCAAAGTTTGCATCGGCGTAGCCCTTTACGACGAACTCTTTTACCACCTCCATAATCGAGAAAATTCCTTAGTCCACTAGTTACTAAGGATAACTTTGACCGTTGTCTTGTGATCCATTCTTGGATCACTCTTGTACCCCTTGACTGACTCATGGCAGGGCACATTTCAGGTGCGGTACACAGCATAGCATATTGTAGGGCCTATGTCTTAAGCATAGGGGACGACCTTCGTCCTTTCTCTCTATTCTGCCGTGGTCGAGCTTTAAGTCTTAACTTCATACCTTACAACTCAGGCAAGAACTCCTTCTTTGACTGATCCATCTTGAACACCTTCAAGATCATGTCAAGGTATGTGCTCATTTGAAAGTACCATTAAGCGTTTTGATCTATCCTTATAGATCTTGATGCTCAATGTTCAAGTAGCTTAATCCAGGCTTTCCATTGAAAAACACTTTTCAAATAACCCTATATGCTTTCCAGAAATTCTACGTCATTTCTGATCAACAATATGTCAACAACATATATTCATCAGAAATTCTATAGTGCTCCCACTCACTTCTTTGGAAATACAAGTTTCTCATAAACTTTGTATAAACCCAAAATCTTTGATCATCTCATCAAAGCGTACATTCCAACTCCGAGATGCTTACTCCAGTCCCTAGAAGGATTGCTGGAGCTTTGCATACTTATTAGCATCTTTCAGGATTGACAAAACCTTCCGGTTGTATCACATACAACCTTTCCTCAAGAAAATCGTCGAGGAAACAATGTTTTGACATCCTATCTGCAAGATTTCATAAAAATGCAGTAATCGCTAATATAATTCCAACAGACTCTTAGCATCGCTACGAGTGAGAAAGTCTCATCGTAGTCAACTCCTTGAACTTGTCGAAAAACATCTTAACGACAAGTCGAGCTTTCTTAATGGTGATATTTACCATCATTGTCCGTCTTCCTTTTAAAATCCATCTGTACTCAACAGCCTCATGACCATCGAGCTGTTCTGTCAAAGTCTACACTTTGTTTCCATACATGGATCCTCTCTCAGATTTTATGGCCTCGAGCCATTTATCGGAATCCAGGCCCACCATCGCTTCTCCATAGCTCGTAGGTTCATTGTTGTCTAGCAACATGACTTCCAAGACAGGATTACGTACCACTCTGAAGTAGTACGCATCCTTGTCATCCCACGAGGTTTGGTAGTGACTTGATCTGAAGTTTCATGATCACTATCATAAGCTTCCACTTCAATTGGTGTAGGTGCCACAGGAACAACTCCCTGTGCCTTGTCACACACTAGTTGAAGAGACGGTTCAATAACCTCATCAAGTCTCCACCATCCTCCCACTCAATTCTTTCGAGAGAAACTTTTCCTCGAGAAAGGACCCGATCCTAGAAACAATCCCTTATTGCTTTCGGATCTGAGACAGGAGGTATACCCAACTGTTTTGGATGTCCTATGAAGATGCATTTATCCGCTTTGGGTTCGAGCTTATCAGCGTGAAACTTTTTCGCATAAGCGTCGCAGCCCCAAACTTTTAAGAAATGACAGCTTAGGTTTCTCTAAACCATAGTTCATACAGTGTCATCTCATCGGAATTACATGGTGCCCTATTTAAAGTGAATGCGGTTTGTCTCTAATGCCTAACCCATAAACTATCGTGGTAATTCGATAAGAGACATCATGGTATGCATCATATCCAATAGGGTGCAGTTATGATGTTCGGACACACCATCACACTATGGTGTTCCAGGCTGTATTAGTTGTGAAACAATTTCCACAATGTCTTAATTCTATGCCAAACTCGTAATTCAGATATTCATCTCTATGATCATATCATAGATCTTTTATCCTCTTGTCACGACGATCTTTCAACTTCACCCTAAAATTACTTGAACCTTTCAATAATTCAGACTCATGATTCATCGAGTAAATATACTCAACATCTACTCAAATCATCTGTGAAGTAAGAACATAACGATATCTACTACATGCCTCAGCACTCATTGGACTGCATACATCAAAATGTATTACTTCCAACAAGTTGCTTTCTAGTTCCATTTTACTGAAAACGAGGCTTTCAGTCATCTTGCCCATGTGGTATGATTTGCATGTCTCAAGTGATTCAAAATCAAGTGAGTCCAAACGATCCATTTGTATAGAGTTTCTTCATGCATATCTACCAACAAACATGGTTCGCATGTCTCAATCCTTTCAAAAACGAGTGAGCCCAAAGATCCATCAACATGGAGCTTCTTCATGCGTTTTATACCGATATGACTTACGTGGCAGTGCCACAAGTAGGTGGTACTATCATTACTATCTTATATCTTTTGGCATGAACATGTGTATCACTACGATCGAGATTCAACAAACCATTCATTTTAGGTGTAAGACCATTGAAGGTATTATTCAAATAAACAGAGTAACCATTATTCTCCTTAAATGAATAATAGTATTGCGATAGACATAATCCAATCATGTCTATGCTCAACGCAAACACCAATCTCGATGGTAGAGGGAGCGTGCGATGTTTGATCACATCGAGCTTGGAAAAACTTCCAACACATATTGCCAGCTCACCTTTAGCTAGTCTCCGTTTACTCCGCAGCCTTTTATTTCGAGTTTACTAACATTTAGCAACCGAACCGGTATCTAATACCATGGTGCTACTAGGAGTACTAGTAAAGTACACATCAACACAATGTATATCCAATATACTTCTATCGACCTTGCCAGCCTTCTCATCTACCAAGTATCTAGGGTAATTCTGCTCCAGTGGCTGTTCCCCTTATTACAGAAGCACTTAGTCTCAGGTTTGGGTTCAACCTTGGGTTTCTTCACTAGAGCAGCAACTGATTTGCCGTTTCATGAAGTATCCCTTCTTGCCCTTGCTCTTCTTGAAACTAGTGGTTTCACCAACCATCAACAATTGATGCTCCTTCTTGATTTCTACTTTTGTGGTGTCAAACATCACGAATATCTTAAGGATCATCATATATGTCCTTGATATATTATAGTTCATCACGAAGCTCTAGCAGCTTGGTGGTAATGTCTTCCGAGGAACATCACTATCTCATCTGGAAGATCAACTCCCACTCGATTCAAATGATTGTTGTACTCAGACAATCTGAGCACAAGCTCAACAATTGAGATTTTCTCCCTTAGTTTGTGGGCTAAGAAAATCGTCGGAGGTCTTATACCTCTTGACGTGGGCACGAGCCTGAAATCCCAATTTCAGCCCTCGAAACATCTCATATGTTTCGCGACATTTCAAAAACGTCTTCGGTGCCTCAACTCTAAGCCGTTTAACTGAACTATCACGTAGTTATCAAAATGTGTATGTCAGATGTTCGCAACATCCACAGACAACGTTCGAGGTTCAGCACACTGAGCGGTGCATTAAGGACATAAGCCTTCTATGAAGCAATGAGGACAATCCTCAGTTTACGGACCTAGTCCGCATAATTGCTACTATCAACTTTCAACTAAATTTTCTCTAGGAACATATCTAAATAGTAGAACTAAAGCGCGAGCTATGACATAATTTGTGAAGACCTTTTGACTATGTTCAGGATAATTAAGTTCATCTTGTGAACTCCCACTCAGATAGACATCCCTCTAGTCATCTAAGTGATTACATGATCCGAGTCAACTAGGCCGTGTCCGATCATCACGTGAGACGGACTAGTCATCATCGGTGAACATCTTCATGTTGATCGTATCTACCATACGACTCATGCTCGACCTTTCGGTCTCTGTGTTCTGAGGCCATGTCTGTACATGCTAGGCTCGTCAAGTCAACCTAAGTGTTTCGCGTGTGTAAATCTGTCTTACACCCGTTGTATGTGAATGTTAGAATCTAACACCCGATCATCACGTGGTGCTTCGAAACAACGAACTGTCGCAACGGTGCATAGTTAGGGAGAACACTTTCTTGAAATTATTATGAGGGATCATCTTATTTACTACCGTCGTTCTAAGTAAACAAGATGCATAAACATGATAAACATCACATGCAATCAAATAGTGACATGATATGGCCATCATCACTTTGCTCTTCTTGATCTCCATCTTCGGGGCTCCATGATCATCATCGTCACCGGCATGACACCATGATCTCCATCATCATGATCTCCATCATCGTGTCTTCATGAAGTTGTCTCGTCAACTATTACTTCTACTACTACAGCTAATGGTTAGCAATAAAGTAAAGTAATTACATGACGTTTATGTTGACACGCAGGTCATAAATAAATAAAGACAACTCCTATGGCTCCTGCCGGTTGTCATACTCATCGACATGCAAGTCATGATTCCTATTACAAGAACATGATCATATCATACATCACATATATCATTCATCACATCCTTTGGCCATATCACATCACATAGCATACCCTGCAAAAACAAGTTAGACGTCCTCTAATTGTTGTTTGCATGTTTTACGTGGCTGCTATGGGTATCTAGCAAGAACGTTTCTTACCTACGCAAAGACCACAACGTGATATGCCAATTGCTATTTACCCTTCATAAGGACCCTTTTCATCGAATCCGATCCGACTAAAGTGGGAGAGACAGACACCCACTAGCCACCTTATGCAACTAGTGCATGTCAGTCGGTGGAACCAGTCTCACATAAGAGTACGTGTAAGGTCGGTCCGGGCCGCTTCATCCCACAATGCCACCGAATCAAGATTGGACTAGTAACGGTAAGCATATTGAACAAAATCAACGCCCACAACTACTTTGTGTTCTACTCGTGCATAGAATCTACGCAATAGACCTAGCTCATGATGCCACTGTTGGGGAACGTAGCAATAAATCAAAATTTTCCTACGTGTCACCAAGATCTATCTATGGAGTCATCTAGCAACGAGGGAGGAGTGGATCTACATACCCTTGTAGATCGCGCACGGAAGCGTTCAAGAGAACGGGGTTGATGGAGTCGTACTCATCGTGATCCAAATCACCGATGATCCTAGCGCCGAACGGACGACACCTCCGTCTTCAACACACGTACGGAGCAGCGACGTCTCCTCCTTCTTGATCCAGCAAGGGGAAGGAGAGGTTGATGGAGATCCAGCAGCACGACGGCGTGGTGGTGGAAGTAGCGGGATTCCAACAGGGCTTCGCTAAGCGCTGCGGGAGGAGGAAGATGTGTTATGGGAGGGAGAGGGAGGCGCCAGGGCTTAGGTGTTGTTGCCCTCCCTTCCCCTCACTATATATAGGGCCAAGGGAGAGGGGGGGGGGGGCGCAGCCTTGGCCCTTCCTCCAAGGAAGGGTGCGGCCAGGGAGGAGTCCATCCTCCCCAAGGCACCTCGGAGGTGCCTTCCCCTTTTAGGACTCTTCCTCCCCTTATCTCTTGGCGCATGGGCCTCTTGGGGCTGGTGCCCTTGGCCCATACAGGCCAAGGCGCACCCCCTACAGCCCATGTGCCCCCCCGGGGCAGGTGGCCCCACCTGGTGGACCCCCGGGACCCTTCCGGTGGTCCCGGTACAATACCGGTGACCCCGAAACTTGTCTCGATAGCTGAAATAGGACTTCATATATATAATTCTTTACCTCCGGACCATTCCGGAACTCCTCGTGACATCCGGGATCTCATCCGGGGCTCCGAACAACTTTCGGGTTACCGCATACTAATATCTCTATAACCCTAGCATCACCGAACCTTAAGTGTGTAGACCCTACGGGTTCGGGAGACATGCAGACATGACCGGGATGGCTCTCCGGTCAATAACCAACAACGGGATCTGGATACCCATGTTGGCTCCCACATGTTCCACGATGATCTCATCGAATGAACCACGATGTCAAGGACTTAATCAATCACGTATACAATTCTCTTTGTCTAGCGGTACGATACTTGCCCGAGATTCGATCGTCGGTATCCCGATACCTTGTTCAATCTCGTTACCGGCAAGTCTCTTTACTCGTTTCGTAACACATCATCCCGTGATCAACTCCTTGATCACATTGTGCACATTATGATGATGTCCTACCGAGTGGGCCCAGAGATACCTCTCCGTTTACACGGAGTGACAAATCCCAGTCTCGATTCGTGCCAACCCAACAGACACTTTCGGAGATACCTGTAATGTACCTTTATAGCCACCCAGTTACGTTGTGACGTTTGGCACACCCAGCACTCCTATGGTATCCAGGAGTTGCACAATCTCATGGTCTAAGGAAATGATACTTGACATTAGAAAAGCTTTAGCATACGAACTACATGGTCTTATGCTAGGCTTAGGATTGGGTCTTGTCCATCACATCATTCTCCTAATGATGTGATCCCGTTATCAATGACATCCAATGTCCATGGTCAGGAAACCGTAACCATCTATTGATCAACGAGCTAGTCAACTAGAGGCTTACTAGGGACATGGTGTTGTCTATGTATCCACACATGTATCTGAGTTTCCTATCAATACAATTCTAGCATGGATAATAAACGATTATCATGAACAAGGAAATATAATAATAACTAATTTATTATAGCCTCTAGGGAATATTTCCAACATCCAGAGGAGCCACGAGTGGGCCACAAGATCACAAGGCGCGCCCAGGGGGCACCCCCAAGCTTGTGGGCCCCTCGGGACTCCCCTAACCCTAATTCTAGCTCTATAAATACCCAAATATTCCCCGTATACCAAAGGGCACACCAAAAAACTTTTTCGCCGCCGCAAGCTTCTGTTCTCATGAGATCCCATCTTGGGCCCTTTTCCGGCACTCTGCCGGAGGGGGTGTTTGATCATGAAGGGCCTCTACACCAACCTTGCTGCCCTTCCGATGATGTGTGAGTAGTTTTACCACGGACATAAGGGTCCATAACTAGTAGCTAGATTGCTTCTTCTCTCTCTTTGATCTTCAATACAATGTTCTCCTCGATTTTCTTGGAGATCTATTCGATCTAATATTCTTTTGTGGTGTGCTTGTTGAGATCCAATGAATTATGGATTTATGATCAAATTATCTATGAATGTTATTTGAGTCTTCTCAGAACTCTTTTATGCATGATTTAGATAGCTTTGTATTTCTCTCCGATCTATTGATTTGGTTTGGCCAACTAGATTGATCTATCTTGCAATTGGAGAGGTGCTTTGTTTTGGTCTCAATCTTGCGGTGTCCTCACCCAGTCACAGTAGGGGTAGCGAGGCATTTATTGTATTGTTGCCATTAAGGATAAAAAGATGGGGGGTTTACAATATTGATTAGATCTATCCCTCTACATCATGTTGAAGGAAATATGCCCTAAAGGCAATAATAAAGTTGTTATTCATATTTCCTTATATCATGATAAATGTTTATTATTCATGATAGAATTGCATTAAACCGGAAACTTAGTACATGTGTGAATACATAGACAAACAGAGTGTCCCTTGTATGCCTCTACTAGACTAGCTCGTTAATCAAAGATGGTTAAGTTTCCTAGCCATAGACATGTGTTGTCATTTGATGAACGGGATCACATCATTAGAGAATGATGTGATGGACAAGACCCATCAGTTAGCTTAGCACTATAATCGTTTAGTTTATTGCTATTGCTTTCTTCATGACTTATACATGTTCCTATGACTGAGATTATGCAACTCCTGAATACCGGAGGAACACTTAGTGTGCTATCAAACGTCACAACGTAACTAGGTGGTTATAAAAATGCTCTAAAGGTGTCTCCGATGGTGTTTGTTGAGTTGGCATAGATCGAGATTAGGATTTTGTCACTCCAATTGTCGGAGAGGTATCTCTGGGCCCTCTCGGTAATGCACATCACTATAAGCCTTGCAAGAAGTGTGACTAATGAGTTAGTTGCAGGATAATGCATTACGGAACGAGTAAAGAGACTTGCCAGTACCGAGATTGAACTAGGTATGGTGATACCGACGATCGAATCTCGGGCAAGTAACATACCATTGACAAAGGGAACAACGTATGTTGTTATGCGGTTTGACCGATAAAGATCTTCGTAGAATATGTAGGAGCCAATATGAGCATCCAGGTTCCGCTATTGGTTATTAACCAGAGATGTGTCTCGGTCATGTCTACATAGTTCTCGAACCCGTAGGGTCTGCACGCTTAACGTTCGATGACGATTTGTATTATGAGTTATGTGATTTGATGACCGAAGTTTATTCGGAGTCCCAGATGAGATCACGGACATGACGAGGAGTCTCGAAATGGTCGAGACGTAAAGATCGATATATTGGAAGGCTATATTCGGACATCGGAAAGGTTCTAAGTGGTTCGGGTATTTTTCGGAGTACCGGAGAGTTAAGAGAATTCGTCGGGGGAAGTATTGGGCCTTCATGGGCCTAGTAGTGGAAGAGATGAGGTAGGCCAAGGTGGGGCGCGCGCCCCCCTAGCCCAAACCGAATTGGACTAGGGGGGCCGACCCCCTTTCCTTCTCTTCTTCCTCTCCTTCCTTTCTCTGCTACTTGGACTAGGAAAGGGGGAAAGCTACTCCTACTAGGAGTAGAAATCCCCCTTGGGGCGTGCCATAGAGAGGGCCGGCCCTCCCTCCTCCACTCCTCTATATACAAGGGAGGGGGGCACCCCATAGACACACAAGTTGATTTCTTAGCCGTGTGCGGTGCCCCCCTTCACAGATTTCCACCTCGGTCATATTTGTCATAGTGCTTAGGCGAAGCCCTGCGTCGGTAACTTCATCATCACTGTCAACACGCCATCATGCCGACGAAACTCTCTCTCGGCCTCAGCTGGATCTATGATGAGGATATCAATACCATTGTCACACCCACATCCCCTACTGCTACATATACTGGACCAATTACTAGAGCTCGCGCACGCCAATTAAATTATCAGGTACTTTCATTTCTTGGTAATGATTCTAATGTTCATGAGAATATGATGCTGCCTAAATTCGATACATTTGTTTTTCTTACAAATGAAGGGCCTGGCATGGATAAGAGGGATGAACACTGGAGCAAGGCCAAGCATGGAGATGATGGCATGCGCAAGGGGAACAAGAACGGAGTTGCAAGTGATGATTTCAGGACTTTGAAGCCACCATAAGGAGTGCATGAAGCCTTGGAAGAAATATACAAGAGGCCACTTCATAAATTTTGTCCAGAGACTATTCTAGGTCCTGCGTCACCTTATTATTGGGCCAGGCCCATGTAATTTCGAAATACTCAAGTATAGATTGTTTTTAGAGTCCGTATGTGTGGGGAAACAAGAGTTAGGGTTGGTTTCGGACTCCTCCTCCAAGGGCCACGAAATCCCCCCTCTTCCTCCATATATACAACCCTTATGGCGTCGTTTAGACTTTGGGTTTTGTTTAGATTAAAAGTTCGCCATAGCTGCAACTTCTCGTACTTCGTTTGTGTTCAACGACCAGACCAAGACGTCACAGAACTCCACCTTGATCAATAAAGCTTTCCTCTTATATTCACAATATCCAGATTGCAATCTTAATTTCTTGCTTGTTGTTCGTTTGCCTGCAGGAAACAGACCTTTGTGGTCAGGTTGATCGTGCTCCGGCGTGGTCAATAACCTCTCGGAGTTGGTTTAGCGATTGCTAAGGCGCGACGTCCTCGCACGTTCATAGTCGGATCATCAAAGTCGACTTCCTCCAAACGATAGCCACCATCTCATTGAAAGACGGGACACGTTTGACTCTATCAAGTGGTATCAGATTTCCAGGTTGCTCGGTGAGATTTTACAGTTTTTTGTACTTTAGATCGAGTCGGTTCTTCATACCTACAGTCCACGAAAAAAGCCAAAAAATTAGGGTTAGTTCATCATATCCGAACCAGTCTGAGCCTTTGCATAGTCTTTTCAGTATTTTGCTTTGTTGAATTTACAGTTGCATCTCGTGTCTAGTTGCTGGTCTTAGAGACTAGTCTTTTAGAGTTTCGAGTTTCGGTCATAAGTTGTCACGCCGCCGCCGCACCATCATCATCGCCCCTGTCATATATCTCCACCGCATCATCATCATCGCTGCTGCCATATACCACCACCGCACCAACTTCATCACCGCTACCATATACCACCACCACATATTCACCAGTCCGAGTCCACCTGCAACATATATCTGCCACCAGTCCGGGTTCCACCAGATTCATCGTCGCCACCAGTCCGAGTTCCACCAGATTCATCTCCGCGCCAGTCCTAGTCTGAGTCTAGTAGTTGTTCCTTTATTTTCGAGTTCCAGATCACGCGATACTACGAGTCGTGACCACGTTGGACTCCCCAACTTCTGTGCTACCCGCAGTAGAAAAATAGTTCCATACTCAAAATTGTTGCGAAGCAAAAAAAGTGCAAAAGAAAGTGAAAAAGAAGAAGAAGAAAAATCAGAGTGTGCTCCTCCCTTGTTTACGTGCAACGTCGTGATTTTGTTAGTGTTCTAGTCTCGCGTCTCTAGCAAGGTCTAGCCTAGGACCAGCACAATACAGTCGTTGAGCGTTTATTCAACTTTGCATATCTGAATTGTTTATTGCTGACCCTTCTTGCTACCATATTATAAGCCTTCCCAGCTCCACATACATCTACGTCATGCGTTTGACTCTCCCTGGTAATCGCTCTGTCCAAGCTTTGAGAGTTTTGACTACGACGGCTGTCGATCACCGCCTGCTGCTGGGTAAGAACTGGTAAGAATTTGAGATTTGCTTGACGAGTTTGTGACACCCACCACCACCTCTTGTTAGTAGTCTGTAGGATCATATTCTTGTGTGTTTCTATTGGTGCTAACCATGGCAGGATCACAAGCCGACAAGACTGACTGGGAGAACATGGCGAATAAGGAGTTGCATGATAAATTTCAGCAAATGATGAGTGGACAGGTGCAAGATGTGCTAAACAGATTTGAAGAGGCCATGAAGAAGATAGATGGCATGGAGAAGATGTTCAAAACAAAGCTCGATAACAAGTTTAATGAATTGCTCGCGCGTCTTCCACCACCGGCTGCACCTAACGCACCTCTACAACAACAACAACAACAACAACAACAACAACGACGACGACGACTACCTCCATGTCGCGAAACAGCCCTCCACCGAGCGAGCCGTGTCCCTCTTGTGCCTGTCCAAACTGTTGGTGCTGCTGTTGATACTTCTATGGCTCCTGCTGCTGATGCGGAGGAGGAGGATGATTATGCAGGAGGTTACGAGGATGAGGTTCATCGAAATTAGAACTACGTGCAACCACCAGCACCACAATCACTAGGTCATCCACATGCAAATAATGGCAATGGTAGGGCTCCCCTTCAGGTGCGAGATCATGACCATCTCCCTAAACTAAAATTGAATATTCCACCATTTGAGGGTAGATACATTCCTGATATATACCTTACTTGGGAGTTAGAAACTGAACAACGTTTTACATGTTTACAATATCCCGAGGAGAGACGTGTTCCTGCTGCTGTTTGTGCTTTCACTAGTTTTGCATGTGTTTGGTGGTCTGAACATTGTAGATTATATCATATTCCAGCTACTTGGGCTGCTTTGAAAACTGCTATGCGTACTCGTTGGGTTCCATCATATTATCAACGTGAATTAATTCAAAAATTGCAGCGTTGAAGACAAGGAAAAAATTCTGCAGAAGAGTATTATCAGGAATTACAAACTGGCATGATTAGATGTGGTATTGTTGAGGAGAATCAAGTTATGCTTGCATGTTTTATGGGTGGATTAAATAGAGAGATTCAGACCATTCTAGAGTGTAAGGAGTATAATAATATCACTCGTTTATTCCATCTTGCTTGTAAAGCTGAACGTGAAGTGCGGGATCGACAGGCATTGGCGCGAACTAACTTTTCTGCAGGTCGATCTTCATCATGGACACCACGTGCATCCTCTACTTCCACTACACCAGTACCTCCATCAGGTGCCACCTCCAGCCGTGATACAAGAAAGCAGGCACAACCACCACTATCTGCCAAGAGCACACATGTCGGGCCTGCACATAGCTCTTCTTCTTCCATGGCATCCACAGGGCACACAAGTGATATTATTTGTCGTCGTTGTAAGAGAAGAGGACATTTTGCGAGAGAATGCAAATCTCAGTATGTGATGATTGCTACTGAGGATGGTGGGTATGAGTCCGCTAGTGACTATCATCAGGAGATTTTGGCTCTTATTACACATGAAGAACACGGTGGAGATGATTCTGATCATGAGACGCAATACATGGCTGCTGAATATGCTGACAGGTATGAATGTTTAGTTGCCCAACGTGTTTTGAGTGTGCAGGTTACACAAGCTGAGCAAAATCAGAGGCATAATTTGTTCCATACAAACGGAGTTATGAAGGAACATTCTATTCGCGTCATCATAGATGGAGGGAGCTACAACAACTTGGCTAGCATGGAGATGGTGGAGAAGCTCTCTATCACCACAAGACCGCATCCAGATCCTTACTACATCCAATGGTTCAACAACAGCGGAAAGGTTAAGGTAACACGTACCGTTCATGTGCATTTTAGTATCTCTACATATGTTGATTACGTTGATTGTGATGTGGTACCTATGCAAGCAGGTTCCTTATTACTTGGTAGATCATGGCAATTTGATAAAAATTCTGTACACCATGGTAGAAACAATCAGTATACTCTTGTTCATAAGGACAAAAATATTACTTTGCTTCTTATGACTCATGATTCCATTTTGAAAGATGATATTAATAGAGCTAATAAAGCAAAATAGGAGCAAAATAAGAGCGAAAATCAGATTGTGGCAAAAGAGTTTGAGCAACAACTGAAGCCTAATAATAAACCATCTAGTGTTGCTTCTGAAATTCAATTAAAAAGTGCATGTTTACTTGCCACCAAATCTGATATTGAAGATCTAGATTTTAGCAAATCTGTTTGCTATGCTTTTGTGTGCAAAGAGGCATTATTTTCATTCGAGGACATGCCTTCCTCTTTGCCTCCTGCTGTCACTAACATTTTGCAGGACTTCGCTGACGTCTTTCCACAAGACGTGCCACCGGGATTACCACCTATTCGAGGGATTGAGCATAAAATTGACTTAATTCCCGGTGCATCATTACCCAACCGTGCGCCGTACCGTACCAATCCAGAGGAGACGAAGGAGATTATGCGTCAAGTACAGGAGCTTCTCGACAAAGGTTATATACGCGAATCCCTTAGTCCTTGTGTTGTTCCTATCATTTTAGTGCCGAAAAAGGATAGTACATCACGTATGTGTGTTGATTGTAGAGGCATTAATAATATTACTATTCGTTATCGTCATCCTATTCCTAGGCTAGACGACATGCTTGATGAATTGAGTGGCTCTACAATATTCTCCAAAGTTGATTTGCGTAGTGGATACCATCAAATTCGTATGAAATTGGGAGATGAATGAAAAACAACATTTAGAACTAAGTTTGGATTATATGAGTGGTTAGTTATGCCTTTTGGGTTAACTAATGCACCTAGTACTTTCATGAGATTAATGAACGAAGTTTTACGTGCTTTCATTGGACGATTTGTGGTAGTCTATTTTGATGATATACTGATTTATAGCAGATCTTTGGAGGAACATTTTGGAACATTTACGTGCTATTTTTATTGCTCTACGTGATGCATGTTTGTTTGGTAACCTTGGGAAGTGCATCTTCTGCACTGACCGAGTATCTTTTCTTGGCTATGTTGTTACTCCACAGGTAATTGAAGTTGATAAAGCCAAGATTGAAGCTATTGAGAGTTGGCCGCAACCCAAAACGGTCACACAAGTGAGGAGTTTTCTTGGCCTCGCTGGATTCTATAGGCGTTTTGTGAGAGATTTCAGCACCATTGCTGCACCTCTCAATGAGCTTACAAAGAAGGATGTACCTTTTGTTTGGGGTACCGCACAGGAAGAAGCCTTCACGGTATTGAAAGATAAGTTGACACATGTTCCTTTACTCCAACTTCCTGATTTTAATAAGACTTTTGAGCTTGAATGTGATGCTAGTGGAATTGGATTAGGAGGTGTGTTATTACAAGATGGCAAACCTGTTGCATACTTTTCTAAAAAATTGAGTGGGCCTAGTCTAAATTATTCTACTTATAATAAAGAATTATATGCTCTTGTTCGGACTTTAGAAACATGGCAACATTATTTATGGCCCAAAGAATTTGTTATACATTCTGATCATGAATCGTTGAAACATATTCAAAGTCAAGCTAAACTGAATCGTTGACATGCTAAATGGGTTGAATACATTGAGACTTTCCCTTATGTCATTAAACACAAGAAGGGTAAAGAAAATGTTATTGTTGATGCATTGTCTCATCGCTATACTATGCTTTCACAACTTGAATTCAAAATATTTGGTTTGGAGACCATCAAAGATCAATATGTGCATGATGCCGATTTTAAAGATGTAATGCAGAATTGTAAAGAAGGAAGAACATGGAACAAGTTTGTCGTTAATGATGGATTTGTGTTCCGTGCTAACAAGCTATGCATTCCAGCTAGCTCCGTTCGTCTTTTGTTGCTGCAGGAGGCGCATGGAGGAGGATTAATGGGACACTTGGCGTGAAGAAGACGGAGGACAGACTTGCTACACATTTCTTTTGGCCAAATATGAGACGGGATGTTGAGCGTTTTGTTGCTCGCTGCACTACATGTCAAAAAGCTAAGTCACGACTCATCCTTATTGTTTATATATGCCTTTGCCTGTACCTAGTGTTCCTTGGGAGGACATATCTATGGACTTTGTTTTAGGTTTACCTCGAACAAAGAAGGGGAGGGATAGCATATTTGTTGTCGTGGATAGATTCTCGAAAATGGCACACTTCATACCATGTCATAAAAGCGATGATGATGTTAATGTTGTTGATTTGTTCTTTAGTGAAATTATTCGCTTGCATGGTGTGCCAAATACTATTGTTTCAGATCGTGATACTAAATTTCTTAGCCACTTTTGGAGATGTTTATGGGCTAAATTGGGGACTAAACTGCTTTTTAGAACTACTTGTCACCCCCAAACTGATGGACAAACTGAAGTAGTCAATAGAACATTGTCTACTATGCTTAGGGTTGTTTTGAAGAATAATAAGAAAATATGGGAAGAATGCTTTCCTCATATTGAATTTGCTTATAATCATTCGTTGCATTCTACTACTAAGATGTGCCCTTTTGAAATTGTGTATGGTTTCCTCCCTCGTGCACCTATTGATTTGTTGCCTCTTCCATCTTCGGAGAAGGTTAATTTTGATGCTAAAGGACGTGCTGAATTGATTTTGAAAATGCATGAGTTAACTAAGGAAAACATTGAGTGTATGAATGCTAAATATAAACTTGCTAGAGATAAGGGTAGAAAACATGTTGTGTTTGCACCTGGAGATCTTGTTTGGTTACATTTGCGTAATGATAGATTTCCTAATTTGCGCAAATCAAAGCTAATGCCACGTGCTGATGGTCCTTTTAAGGTGTTGGAGAAAATAAATGATAATGCATATAAACTTGAGCTGCTTGCAGATTTTGGGGTTAGTCCCACTTTTAACATTGCAGATTTGAAGCCTTATTTGGGCGAGGAAGATGAGCTTCCGTCGAGGTCGACTTCATTTCAAGAAGGGGAGGATGATGAGGACATCAATACCATTGTCACACGCACATCCCATACTGCTACATATACCAGACCAATTACTAGAGCTCGCGCATGCCAATTAAATTATCAGGTAGTTTCGTTTCTTAGTAATGATTCTAATGTTCATGAGAATATGATGCTGCCTAAATTGGATACATTTGTTTTCCTTACAAATGAACGGCTTGGCATGGATAAGAGGGATGAACAATGGAGCAAGGCCAGGCATGGAGTGTTGGGGAACGTAGTAATTTCAAAATTTTCCTACGCACACGCAAGATCATGGTGATGCATATCAACGAGAGGGGAGAGTGTTGTCTACGTACCCTCGTAGACCGGCAACGGAAGCGTTGACACAACGTAGAGGAAGTAGTCGTACGTCTTCCCGATCCGACCGATCCAAGTACCGAACATACGGCACCTCCGAGTTCTGCACACGTTCAACTCGGTGACATCCCTCGAGCTCCGATCCAGCAAAATGTTGAGGGAGAGTTTCGTCAGCACGACGGCGTGATGACGGTGATGATGTTCTACCGACGCAGGGCTTCGCCTAAGCACCGCTACGATATGACCGAGGTGGAATATGGTGCAAGGGGGCACCACACACGGCTAAGGAACGATCACGAGGATCAACTTGTGTGTCATGGGGTGCCCCTTTGCCTCAGTATATAAAGGAGGGAGAGGGGGAGGTGCGGCCGGCCCTAGGGGTGCGCCTGGAGGAGTCCTACTCCAATCGGGAGAAGGACTCCCCCTGTTGCCTTGTTGGAAAAGGAAGGAGGAAGAGAGAAAGAGGAAAGGGGGGCGCCGCCCCCCTTCCTTGTCCTATTTAGATTAGGGGGGAGGGGGCGCGCGGCCTGCCCTGGCCGTCCCTCCTCTTCTCCCTGATGGCCCATGTTGGCCCAATAACCCCCGGGGGGGTTCCGGTAACCCCCCGGTACTCTGGTAAAATCCCGATTTCACCCAGAACATTTCCGATATCCAAATATAGGCTTCCAATATATCAATCTTTATGTCTCGACCATTTTGAAACTCCTCATCATGTCCGTGATCACATCCGGGACTCCGAACAACCTTCGGTACATCAAAACACAAAAACCCTAATTACGATCGTCACCGAACTTTAAGCGTGCGGACCCTACGGGTTCGAGAACTATATAGACATGACCGAGACACGTCTCCGGTCAATAACCAATAGCGGAACTTGGATGCTCATATTGGCTCCTACATATTCTACGAAGATCTTTATCAGCCAGACCGCATAACAACATATGTTGTTCCCTTTGTCATCGGTATGTTACTTGCCCGAGATTTGATCGTCGGTATCTCAATACCTAGTTCAATCTCATTACCGGCAAGTCTCTTTACTCGTTACATAATACATCATCCCGCAACTAACTTATTAGTTGCAATGCTTGCAAGGCTTGAGTGATGTGCATTACCGAGAGGGCCCAGAGATACCTCTCCGACAATCGGAGTGACAAATCCTAATCTCGAAATACGCCAACCCAACAAGTACCTTCGGAGACACCTATAGAGCACCTTTATAATCACCCAGTTACGTTGTGACGTTTGGTAGCACACAAAGTGTTCCTCCGGTAAACGGGAGTTGCATAATCTCATAATCATAGGAACATGTATAAGTTATGAAGAAAGCAATAGCAACAAACTAAACGATCAAGTGCTAAGCTAACGGAATGGGTCAAGTCAATCACATCATTCTCCTAATGATGTGATCCCGTTAATCAAATGACAACTCATGTCTATGGTTAGGAAACATAACCATCTTTGATCAACGAGCTAGTCAAGTAGAGGCATACTAGTGACACTCTGTTTGTCTATGTATTCACACATGTATTATGTTTCCGGTTAATACAATTCTAGCATGAATAATAAACATTTATCATGATATAAGGAAATAAATAATAACTTTATTATTGCCTCTAGGGCATATTTCCTTCATGGAGATGATGGCATGCGCAAGGGGAACAAGAACGGAGTTGCAAGTGATGATTTCAGGACTTTGAAGCCACCATATGTAACATCCCAAAATTCTAAATTTTGGAATGTTATATTAAATAAATAATTGTGATTGTTTGTTTGATTTTTGTGTGATTGATTGTGTGAAACTGAGTGGAAATTGAAAACTTTTTGAACGTTGAATGAGAGGGAATAAAAGGACTTTCCCAAAACTTTCATCTTGCATTTTGATCTCCGTGAGTTCAAAACTCATTTCATTACAAAACCCTAGAGTGAAGATAATATGACTTCTTCCATTAGTGGAAATGAAAAGCGGTTTGAAAATGATTTGAATTTCATTTGAAATATTTTAAATTTAGAAACTTTAAGCAACTCAATGAGTTCATGAGGGAAGATAAAATGACTTCTTCATATTTGAAGAAAGAGAGTTGGAAGTTTCAAAGAAATAAATTGGAAGTCACTTTGAAGTTATTTGAAACTCATTTTTCCATTTGAAGTTGTTTGAAATTCCAAATTCAAATTCAATTGGGAGTTATTTGAGTTTCTTTTCAAAATATTTTTCTCCTAAAAATAAATAAATGGAAATAAGGGTAAAATGATTCCCTTCAATGGAAAATTAGGATAAAATAAATTTGAAATCATTTTGCTATTTAAAAAATGATTTTTGTTGATTTTAAATGCAACAGTAGCACTGTTTGACTTTTATGAATTTTTTTGGAATTTATTTGAACTTGGAAAATAGTTCATCTTATTCTTGGTATTTTCTGAGCATTTTGATATATAATATGCCTATGTAAATTTTATTTATTTTCGTCTGTTGTAATTTGTTTTCATTCTGTAAAAAAAGAAAAAAACACAGGCGCACCACCTGGACCGAAACCCTATTCGGCCCAGAGGCAAACGAGCTGGCCCGCTCTGCCTTTCGGCCCATGGCTTGCCCCGCGCCCAAGCGCCTCACGGCCGCGACCGCTCGCCCTCGCTCGTCGCCCGCCACTCGCTGACCAGTGGGCCCAGCCCCCAGGTCGTCCCCAACCTCCCGCCGCGCCGCACGGGACAAGCCGCGAGCGCGCCCGCACGCCGAAACCGCCGGGCGAAGCCCTCGCGGATAAGCTTATCCCTCGATCCCGAGCCCTCTCTCCGCGCCTATAAGAAGCCCTCGACCCTCTCTCTCCGTTCTGCCAGTTCGTTCACCCTCAAACCACCCGCAGCCGCCGCAGTTGCCGCTTGGATCACGCCAGCCGGAGCTCCGTTCGCCGGAGGAGCTCGACGACCGTAAGCCACCCCGAGGCCTCAAACTCCGTCAAACTACTCCCCATGTTCTTCCGCACCTAATTGACATCTTATTTTGCCCCTAGGTTCGCCGGAGATGCTGTTCCCACGACCTGTGCCCTCGCCGGAGCGCCGGAGCCACCGCCCTCTACCTCGTTGTCCCGGACACCCCGACGCGCGCCGGTCACCACCACCGGACTGCCCACCTCGCGCCCGTCCCGCCCGTCCTTTTCCCCGCCGCCGAGGAGCACCGCAGCCGCCGCCCCGTCCACCGCCCGACGCCTGCGCCACCGTCTCCTGTTCGTCGTTGTTGCCATCGTGAGCTAACCCCGTTTCTGTTTAGTTTTTTTGGTTAATCGCGGTTTTTATTTAACCATGCGGTTTTAGTTTAACCGTGCGGTTTTATTTTAAACCGATGTCGTTTTTTTAGTTAGCCACCGCTGTTGTTTTGCTTCAAGTCCGAGCGTCCGCTGTACAAGCTACGCGGCGAACACCTTTTGGCCACTAGGAATTTGCCACGTGTTAGGGACCTGTTTGTAGTTATTTCTTTTTCTGTTTAGTCCCTGAGTTTTACAGATTAGTCCCTGAACTTTGGATAGCCGTATCTTTTTAACCGTTGATCCAAATTCGATGAAACCAGCGCCAAAATGTTCGTCTCGAATAGCTTTATCCAGAAATCCAACTTTGAAAACTTTTGGCTAAATCAAATTTGAACTTTATTCAGATTTGAATTCAAACTTCAATTGGCCATATCTCCTAAACCGTAGCTCCGATTGACGTGATTCTTTTTGCACCGTGTCACCGTAGCCAAACCCTATCACTTGGACCTATCTCACGATATTTTTCACACATTAGGATCTATCTATAGTAGTTTTACTCGTATGCCTAGTATGCACTATGGTCCACGTCACAATTTTTGGCACCCATGCCCTATGTTGTTTTGCACTTAGTATTTTCTTTTGATAGTTAAGTGTGTTGTGTGTTCATTTGGATTTTCCGAGTCTTTTCATGTTGCATGTTATTTGGTTCTCTGAAATGATTGCTTATGTGAATGCAATGTTTGACTTTATAGATTTTCATCGGAGAGTGACGAATAGTTCTATTAAGTAAATTTCTGAGAGTGATATAATCTTCATCAACTATTACCAGGCAAGTTCACATTTGACCATTCTTCCAATTACCTATGTTTTATATTATGCACTTAGTCCTTTTGTGGTAGGATTGCATGGTAGGATTTATTGTTGCCAGATGGCTATGCCGTTACCTAGTAGTTCATTGAGGTAGGTTTGAACCATATACCTTTGTCACCACCGCGTAAGTTTAATTTTGCCTCGCCAATGTAGACGTGGATTGGGAAGTGTTCATTGTGAGAGATGAGTGACAAAGTAGTAAGTAGAACCAAGATAACTTAATGAACTACCTGGGCGGAGGTTTGGTTTGAATGGTGGCGAAGTACAGTGGGAGCATGCATGGGAAATCCATGGTGGTGCACCACTAGTGGTCCGTCCGCCCAGGCTCAAAGAGATCAATCGTATTCTCATGTCTAGAAGCTTACGTGTGCAGCCACAAGCCAATATGGGCTCTGGCTTAGTTGAGTAGTTAGTGTGACCCCTTCCGGGATGGGCTAGCAGATGTAGAATGATGTAGGTGTACCGGCCTATCCGTGGGTTAAGGGGGAACATTTTCGAAAGACTATGTCTCGGTCATCCTGTTCTCAAACGCCAGGCAGTGCGAGAACTTCAAGGGAGGCGATCGAGTCTTGTGGGGAAAAGTGCGCAAACCTCTGCAGAGTGTTAAAACCTAATCGATTAGCCGTGTCCCCGGTTACGGACAACTTGAGCATCTAGTAGTGGAAATGCTGGGAGATCTCATCACTCTTAATTAAACAGTTGGGTTTTAAATGAAACTTTGGGAATGGATTGAGTTGGGTTTACCAACTCATCCTATGCTATACAGTAGTGGTAGAATAATATCTTTTATTCTAGGGAAAAACTAGATTTATGCAAAAACTAAACTTAGAGATTTCCACCAACCAAATTGCATGTACAAATAGGTTCATTATTCTTATGATGTGACTTGCCAGTACATTCAATGTACTGACCTACAGGGCTGCAACGTCTTATGTTGCAGGAATTTTCTACGACGAGTAAGAGTTACGTTGCAGGGTTACAGTCTGCACTCAACTTGCCGTTGGCGTTGATGGACTCCACACCCTTATGTTTGTTTCCGCTGAGACTTATGAGGTATATATATCAGTTTTATGTTATTTATACATGTGATTGCACTTTGATATATACATTGATGTACTGTGTGTGCCAGCATACCGATCCAGGGATGGCACGGATACACAGATGCTTGACCATTTGAGGTCGGGTCGCTACAGATATGGTATCAGAGCACATGTTGACTATAGGACGTGACCCTGGAAACTGGAGAGCCCACAGGAAATGATTTCTCTAAAACTTAATTTTCAAAAAGATCCTTTATCTCTCTTCTTTTCTGAGTTTTATCAAATATTCCCTTTTTAGTTAGACAAAACCCCGTTCCCTTTGGACCACACGGAGGATGAACTGAAGCCACTCCGAGAACGACAAGATATCAGACTTCACCATACACTAGAAGAACTGAAGCTACAACTGTCGAATCCTCTAAAGAATTGAAGAATTTGAAGACACTGACATAATCCAAGGTTTATATGAACTTTAGAGGACCAAACCCCTGTTGTATACTCACGTTAGATGCGATGTTTGTGAGCTGTCATTGTTTGATGTTTTTCCTGATAGCCATAAATTAAACTTATTTTCAAAACTATATCGTGTGTATCTCTCTATCCCTCTCTCGTATCTCATCCCAAAACCCTTAGACCCAATAGATGATGAGTGAAGATGGACTTGTATTCTCTGGACTGATCACTCAGTTAGAGGCGGAGCTATGGATTCAAAACATGGAGAATCACTTCAGGAGCAATTTGGTTGCAAGGAAGAATGAGGTTCAATACGCTCTTCAGTACTTCACAAAAAGTGCTGCAACCTAGTGGAAAATGCATCAAGCCATACAAGGATGTAATGGAGCAAAAACCTAGGAGGAATTGAAGAAGACTTTGTTGGGATCCCATCTTATCCGGAAGCACGGTAATAAACCGATGAAGGAACCTTGTGCCTGCAAGATATGTGGAGATATAGGACATACCCATGAAGAACACATGGATGGATGCCCTCATTGTGAAGCAAATCACCGAGCTGAAGAATGCCCAACTAGGCAGGTTACTTGTTTCTTGTGTGAAGGAACTACGCACTCCCCTGCCCAGTGTCATATTTATCCCAAGGTACACGAAATTACCAAGCAGTAGATGGAAGCAGGGAAAGAAGCCCTCAGGGAAAGTTTAAGAAAACCGGTGATGAAAGAAGATGTTGACGACCCTGATGGAGAAAGCCTAAACCGATTTTACTCCAATGCTTGCTATTCATGTGGAGAAGAAGGACATTTTTCACAATATTGCATGAAGGAAAACCAAGAGTATCTAGGAGACTTCCCGATAGAAGAAGTGGAGTTTGATCCACATGAGATAGAAGAATTGATCGGAACGAAGAAGTCGAGGAAGAGAAAGAGCATGTATCCCCAGAACAACCCAATTTCTGCAGAAAAGGACCCGAGTCAAATCACTTGTTACAGGTGCAAGGATTTAGGTCATTACGCTAGCAAATGCCCAACAAGGAAGCCAAGAACCCAAGGAGCCAAGATAACCACCAGGAAGCCCCTAGATTTGTCTGAAGTCATTTGTTTATGCTGCAAAGGAGTAGGACATTTTGCCGGAGAATGTTCAGACCCGAGGAGAGCTTGAGCAGAGTAGTTGAGATCTTGATATGGATAAAGCATGTAATAAAGTTGGAACACACTTTTATTTTCATTGGGGATGTTGAGTTGAGTTATGAAATGGAAATTGTAATAGCTCATGAAGCAATAAAAGTTGATGTGGTTGGAATCTCATATGAGGTGTCATGAGTTGTTTGTTGATTGTGAGTACCTCTCTCATTATCTCACCCAGACTAAAACCTTGAACCCATGGACAAGCTGACCCCAAACTTTTCCCAGAAAAACAACCACATTTCACCCGAGGAAATACATACATTATACTGAGTACCCCTTCTATCTTATGCCTGCAGATGACAACCCTTTACGAGTCTTTTCTCAAGGGTCCGGAAACGATCATGACCCTGACTAGTGGTCAGGATTACCCAAAAATCCTGAAGGACATGATGAAGCATATTCATCTTGAAGGAGATGCAGTCTACAAGGGTTATCCTTTCATGGAGAATGGAGTTGAACTTTGGTATGTGGAGGTACACCTCCACCATGTGAAGGGAGTTTTCCCAAAAACTATGGGGCAATACTTTTTCATTTCTTGAGTACCACGAGCAACATTCTTCGATTCTGTTCGTGAAGCTGCTATGGAAGCCATACGTCAGATTGGCGAAATACTTGAAGCAAGACTTCGTCACACTCGGGAATACCTGAGAGAGGTCCATGCGAAGATGATGGAGACGAAGCTCATGGCCACCACGATGAAGCAAAACATCGATGATTTGAAGGATCACATCGCACAATTCTAGTGGGACTGAAGTATCTTCAAGAAGGGTAAATGAATAAAGATGGAAGTAATGCTTGACCATACCAAACTATGTGGATGGAAGCTTTTGTAATAAAGTACTTTTGAAATTTGAGTTCTGAGTAGTGTTTAAGGATGTAATAAAGGATTTGATACGAAGAGAATATGAATTATGTATGAACGAGTGCATTTTTGGTTATACTTGTCTGTGTGAACAATTAACCGATGGAAAGGAAAATGTTGTTCCATATAAAGTTGGAGTTTGGACAAATGAGTTGGAGTTTTGTTTTAGTTATGATGTTTACCCCAAGAGTAGACAAGAATGAAGTGATATTGGATTTGAAGGAGATGTAATGTTGGAATATGGAACAATAGTAGCTCCAAGGATGAGTTAAAGTTATACAAGTGTTGAAGTGAGCCATAAACCACATGACCCAGGATTTGATAAGGAAATAAGCACAATCTTGTTGAAGAAAAGAATTCTGAAGGAAGCTGTGATTTCATCAGTAGACGTTCCATAGGAGGTTACGTAAACCCGAGAGTTGTGAAGAAGCGATAGAGATTTTGTTTGGCTTGCAGAACAAATGGATTTACCCGAACCCAGTTCGTGGAGAAGATAAGTTCTGCAATGCTTGTGGGGATGCCCAAGTGTTAGAATACGTGATTCACTATCTGCGTATGTGGTAATGATTCAAGTACGGGATGGATTGGCCCCCATACCGAAGACTCTCTATCATGAGCTATCATATGTTGATGGGAAAATCAGAGAGACTTGAAACCCTAGAAGAGTGTCGACACGACAATCCAAAAGCCTTAGAATGGCAGGATGATGGAAACCCTGTACAGGCACCTGTTGCCAATCGTAGGATATGCAGTGAGATTCAACCCAGACCCGTTTCCTGCAGGAGGAACCAGTAATTGTTGACCACCATGAGATTTTCGATAGTTGTTTAGCATTGGCGACAACCTGACAGCTAAGAAGACCCAGATTCAGAAGGACCTTATTTGATGCAAGGACTCCAGACTTTGAGGAAAAGGTCATGCCCTTACCAGAAGAGCACTAGTGAAAGAGTTAACCCAGAGAATATGAGAAGACTGACACCGTCAACCCAATGGATGGGTACATGAGTTTTGTTGGAAGCGTAACCATGCTTCTAAGGGTGGTAGCACCCCATACCTTGTGTGGATGAATGGATTTTCAAGGAGACCCTCCAAACCTAACCTCTTTTCTAGCCTCTCCGAATCTCGAGGATGAGATTCATTTTAAGGGTGGTAGTTTGTAACATCCCAAAATTCTAAATTTTGGAATGTTATATTAAATAAATAATTGTGATTGTTTGTTTGATTTTTTTGTGATTGATTGTGTGAAACTGAGTGGAAATTGAAACTTTTTGAAAGTTGAATGAGAGGGAATAAAAGGACTTTCCCAAAACTTTCATCTTGCATTTTGATCTCCTGAATTCAAATTCATTTCATCACAAAACCCTAGAGTGAAGATAATATGACTTCTTCCATTTAAAGAAATGAAAAGGGGTTTGAAAATGATTTGAATTTCATTTGAAATATTTTAAATTTAGAAACTTTAAGCAACTCAATGAGTTCATGAGGGAAGATAAAATGACTTCTTCATTTTTGAAGAAAGAGAGTTGGAAGTTTCAAAGAAATAAATTGGAAGTCACTTTGAAGTTATTTGAAACTCATTTTTCCATTTGAAGTTGTTTGAAATTCCAAATTCAAATTCAATTGGGAGTTATTTGAGTTTCTTTTCAAAATATTTTTCTCCTAAAAATAAATAAATGGAAATAAGGGTAAAATGATTCCCTTCAATGGAAAATTAGGATAAAATAAATTTGAGATCATTTTGCTATTTAAAAAATGATTTTTGTTGATTTTAAATGCAACAGTAGCACTGTTTGACTTTTATGATTTTTTTTGGAATTTATTTGAACTTGGAAAATAGTTCATCTTATTCTTGGTATTTTTCTGAGCATTTTGATATATAATATGCCTATGTAAATTTTATTTATTTTCGTCTGTTGTAATTTGTTTCATTCTGTAAAAAAAAGAAAAAAACACAGGCGCACCACCTGGACCGAAACCCTGTTCGGCCCACAGGCAAACGAGCCGGCCCACTCCGCCTTTCGGCCCACGGCCTGCCCCACGCCCAAGCGGTACGCAGCCGCGACGCTCGCCCTCGCCTCTCGCCCGCACTCGCTGACCAGTGGGGCCCAGCCCCAGGTCATCCCCAACCTCCTGCCGCGCCGCACGGGACAAGCCGCGAGCGCGCCCGCACGCCGAAACCGCCGGGCGAAGCCCTCGCAGATAAGCTTATCCCTCGATCCCGAGCCCTCTCTCCGCGCCTATAAGAAGCCCTCGACCCCCTCTCTCCATTCTGCCAGTTCGTTCGCCCTCAAACCACCCGCAGCCGCCGCAGTTGCCGCTTGGATCTCGCCGGTCGGAGCTCCGTTCGCCGGAGGAGCTCGACGACCGTAAGCCACCCCGAGGCCTCAAACTCCGTCAAACTACTCCCCATGTTCTTTTGCACCTAATTGACATCTTATTTTGCCCCTAGGTTCGCAGGAGACGCGGTTCCCATGACCTGTGCCCTCGCCGGAGCGCCGGAGCCGCCGCCCTCTACCTCGCTGTCCCGGACACCCCGACGCGCGCCGTCACCACCACCGGACCGCCCACCTGGCGCCCGTCCCGTCCGTCCTTTTCCCCGTCGCCGAGGAGCACCGCAGCCGCCGCCCCATCCACCGCCCGACGCCTGCGCCACCATCTCTTGTTCGTCGTCGTTGCCACCGTGAGCTAACCCCGTTTCTGTTTAGTTTTTTTCAGTTAACTGTGGTTTTTATTTAACCGTGCGGTTTTAGTTTAACTGTGCGGTTTTATTTTAAACCGATGTCGTTTTTTTTAGTTAGTCGCCGCTGCTGTTTTGCTTAAAGTCCGAGCGTCCGCTGTATAAGCTACGCGGCGAACACCTTTAGGCCACTAGGAATTTGCCACGTGTTAGGGACCTGTTTGTAGTTATTTCTTTTTCTGTTTAGTCCCTGAGTTTTACAGATTAGTCCCTGAACTTCGGATAGCCGTATCTTTTTAACCGTTGATCCAAATTCGATGAAACCAGCGCCAAAATGTTCGTCTCGAATAGCTTTATCCAGAAAGCCAACTTTGAAAACTTTTTTCCAAATTCAAATTTGAACTTTATTTAGATTTGAATTCAAACTTCAATTGGCCATATCTCCTAAACCGTAGCTCCGATTGACATGATTCTTTTCGCACCGTGTCACCGTAGCCAAACCCTATCACTTGGACCTATCTCACGATATTTTTCACACATTAGGATCTGTCTATAGTAGTTTTACTCGTATGCCTAGTATGCACTGTGGTCCACGTCACAATTTTTGGCACCCATGCCCTATGTTGTTTTGCACTTAGTATTTTCTTTTGATAGTTAAGTGTGTTGTGTGTTCATTTGGATTTTCCGAGTCTTCTCATGTTGCATGTTATTTGGTTCTCCGAAATGATTGCTTATGTGAATGCAATGTTTGACCTTATAGATTTTCATCGGAGAGTGACGAATAGCTCTATTAAGTAAAATTCTGAGAGCGATATAATCTTCATCAACTATTACCAGGCAAGTTCACATTTGACCAGTCTTCAAATTACATATGTTTATGTTATGCACTTAGTCCTTTTGTGGTAGGATTGCATGGTAGGATTTATTGTTGCTATATGGCTATGCCGTTACCTAGTAGTTCATTGAGGTAGGTTTGAACCATATACCTTTGTCACCACCGCGTAAGTTTAATTTTGCCTCGCCAATGTAGACGTGGATTGGGAAGTGTTCATTGTGAGAGATGAGTGACAAAGTAGTAAGTAGAACCAAGATAACTTAATGAACTACCTGGGCGGAGGTTTGGTTTGAATGGTGGCGAAGTACAGTGGGAGCATGCATGGGAAATCCATGGTGGTGCACCACTAGTGGTCCGTCCGCCCAGGCTCAAAGAGATCAATCATATTCTCATGTCTAGAAGCTTACGTGTGCAGCCACAAGCCAATATGGGCTCTGGCTTAGTTGAGTAGTTAGTGTGACCCCTTCCGGGATGGGCTAGCAGATGTAGAATGATGTAGGTGTACCGGCCTATCCGTGGGTTAAGGGGGGACATTTTCGAAAGACTATGTCTCGGTCATCCTGTTCTCAAATGCCAGACAGTGCGAGAATTTCAAGGGAGGCGATCAGGTCTTGTGGGGAAAAGTGCGCAAACCTCTGCAGAGTATTAAAACCTAATCGATTAGCCATGTCCCCGGTTACGGACAACTTGAGCATCTAGTAGTGGAAATACTGGGAGATCTCATCACTCTTAATTAAACAGTTGGGTTGTAAATGAAACTTTGGGAATGGATTGAGTTGGGTTTACCAACTCATTCTATGCTATACAGTAGTGGTAGAATAACATCTTTTATTCTAGGGAAAAACTAGCTTTATGCAAAAACTAAACTTAGAGCTTTCCAACAGCCAAATTGCATGTACAAATAGGTTCATTATTCTTATGATGTGACTTGCCAGTACATTCAATGTACTGACCTACAGGGCTGCAACGTCTTATGTTGCAGGAATTTTCTACGACGAGTAAGAGTTACGTTGCAGGGTTGCAGTCTGCACTCAACTTGCCGTTGGCGTTGATGGACTCCACACCCTTATGTTTGTTTCCGCTGAGACTTATGAGGTATATATATCAGTTTTACGTTATTTATACATGTGATTGCACTTTGATATATACATTCATGTACTGTGTGTGCCAGCATACCGATCCAGGGATGGCACGGATACACAGAGGCTTGACCGTTTGAGGTCGGGTCGCTACACCATAAGGAGTGCATGAAGCCTTGGATGAAATATACAAGAGGCCACTTCATAAATTTCGTCCAGAGGCTATTCTAGGTGCTGCGTCACCTTATTATTGGGCGAGGCCCATGTAATTTTGAAATACTCAAGTATAGGCTATTTTTAGAGTCCGTATGTGTGGGGAAACAAGAGTTAGGGTTGGTTTCAGACCCCTCCTCCAAGGGGCACGAAATTCCCCCCTCTTCCGCCCTTAGGGCGTCGTTTCGACTTTGGGTTTTGTTTAGATTAAAAGTTCGACATAGCTGCAACTTCACGTACTTCGTTTGTGTTCAACGACCAGACCAAGACGTCACCGAACCCCACCTTGATCAATAAAGTTTTCCTCTTATAATCGCAATATACAGATTGCAATCTTAGTTTCTTGCTTGTTCTTCGTTTGCCTGCAGGAAACAGACCTTCGTGGTCAGATTGATCGTGCTCCAGCGTGGTCAATAACCTCTCGGAATTGGTTTAGCGATTGCTAAGGCGCGACGTGATACGTCTCCGTCGTATCTATACTTTTTTACTGTTCCATGCCAATATTATACAACTTTCATATACTTTTGGCAACTTTTTATACTATTTTTGGGACTAACATATTTATCCAGTGCCCAATGTTAGTTCCTGTATGTTGCATGTTTTTGTTTCATAGAAAATCCATATCAAACGGATTCAAAATGGGATAAAAACTGACGGAGATTTTTTTGGAATATATGTGATTTTTGGGAAGAATAATCAACGCGAGACGATGCCCGAGGGGGGCACGAGGCAGGGGGCGCGCGCCAAGGGGTCAGGCGCGCCTTGGGACCTCGTGGCCACCCTGTAAGGCGGTTGGTGCCCTTCTTTCGACGCAAGAAATCTAATATCTGGATAAAAATCATGTCCAAAATTCAGACCAATCGGAGTTACGGATCTCCGGGAATTTAAGAAACAGTGAAAGGGAAGAATCGGGAAACACAGAAACAGAGAGAGACAGAGAGACAGATCCAATCTCGGAGGGGCTCTCGCCCCTCCCACGCCATGGAGACCATGGACTAGAGGGGAAACCCTTCTCCCATCCAGGAAGAAGGTCAAGGAAGAATAACAAGGAGGGGGGCTCTCTCCCCCTCTCTCCCGATGGCACCGGAACGCCGCCGGGGCCATCATCATCACCGCTATCTACACCAACAACTTCCCACCATCATCACCAACTCTTCCCCCCTCTATGCAGTGGTGTAACCCCTCTTTTACCCACTGTAATATCTACTTAAACATGGTGCTCAACGCTATATATTATTTCCCAATGATGTATGGCTATCCTATGATGTTTGAGTAGATCCGTTTTGTCCTATGGGTTAATTGATGATCGTTATTGGTTTGAGTTGCATGTTTTATTATTGGTGCTGTCCTATGGTGCTCTCCGTGTCGCGCAAGCATGAGGGATCCCCGTTGTAGGGTTTGCAATATGTTCATGATTTGCTTATGGTGGGTGACGTGAGTGACAGAAGCACAGACCCGAGTAAGTAGGTTGTTTGCGTATGGGAGTAAAGAGGACTTGATGCCTTATAAGGCTATGGTTGGGTTTTACCTTAATGATCTTTAGCAGTTGCGGATGCTTGCTAGAGTTCCAATCATAAGTGCATATGATTCAAGTAGAGAAAGTATGTTATCTTATGCCTCTCCCTAAAATAAAATTGCAATAACGATTATCGGTCTAGTTATCGATTGCCTAGGGACAAATAACTTTCTTGTGTGACAACAAGCTCTCTACTAAAACTAACTTAGTTGTGTGTTTATCTAAACAGACCCTACTTTTTATTTACGCGCTATTTATTATCTTGCAAACCTATCCAACAACACCTACAAAGTACTTATAGTTTCATACTTGTTCTAGGTAAAGCGAACGTTAAGCGTGCGTAGAGTTGTATCGGTGGTCGATAGAACTTGAGGGAATGTTTGTTCTACCTTTAGCTCCTCGTTGGGTTCGACACTCTTACTTGTCTAAAGAGGCTACAATTGACCCCCTATACTTGTGGGTTATCAAGACCTTTTTCTGGCGTCGTTGCCAGGGAGTTATAGCGTGGGGTGAATATTCTCGTGTGTGCTTGTTTGCTTTATCTTTAAGTAATTTTTATTTGCTGTTCTTAGTTGTTCTCTATCTTTAGTTATGGATATGGAATACAAAATACCAAAACAATTGGTGCACTTGCTACTCATGGAGACAGGGAACCTCCTAAAACCCTCGATGCTGGTTATGTGAAAAAAATTATGTACTACTTTGATAATTCTGAGAAAACCCCATTCAATTATGTAATGGGAGACACGTTGGATCAACGTGAATACTTTAGGGATTATCGCTTGACTCAAGAAGGGAAACTATTATGTGATCAAATTCATATGTTGCATTGGTATGCTTGGGAACTATGCTTGAGATATGATTATACTTGTTGCTCTAGGATGAAGGCTCCACACCTTCCCTTTTCATGCAAATTAATGATGGTAAAACCTTGGCTTCTTATGCTAATGGTATATATGATTACTATGATGTGGAACAAATAGAAGAATTTGTTGCTTTTATGGGTGCTTATGAAATTGAATCTTTGTTTAAAGAGTGTGAAAATCTTGATGATGTTGTTTACAAACCTGAAAATTTTTCTATACTTAAATATTTCTATGATAATTAAGAATTCAATTCCGATATTGATGATTTTATTGAGAGAGTCTCCGCTGTCCAAGAAGAGACTTATATTTCACAGGAGCCTATGGAAGAAGAAATTGATGAAATTGTGACCTCATTGGATGAAAAAGACGAGAAGAAGAGCGAAGAACAAAAGGAGGAAGAGCGGATTAGCTACCCGTTCCCACCTTCTAATGAGAGTAACTTTTCAACTCATACATTGTTTAATTTCCCTTCGTGCTTACCGAAGGATGATTGCTATGATGATTGTTATGATCCCATTGATTCTTTTGAAATATCCCTTTTTGATGATGCTTGCTATGCTTGTGGCCAAGATGCCAATATGAATGATGCTTATGGAGATGAACTTGCTATAGTTCCTTATGTTAAACATGAAATTGTTGCTATTGCACCCACACATAATAGTCCTATTATGGTTTTGAATTCTCCAAACTACACTATATCAAAGAAGTTTGCTCTCATTAAGGATTATGTTGATGGGTTGCATTTCACCATTGCACATGATGATTTTGAAGGAAATATGCCCTAGAGGCAATAATAAAGTTATTATTTATTTCCTTATTTCATGATAAATGTTTATTATTCATGCTAGAATTGTATTAACCGGAAACATAATACTTGTGTGAATACATAGACAAACTAAACATCACTAGTATGCCTCTACTTGACTAGCTCGTTGATCGAAGATGGTTATGTTTCCTAACCATAGACATTTGTTGTCATTTGATTAACGGGATCACATCATTAGGAGAATGATATGATTGACATGACCCATTCCATTAGCTTAGCACCTGATCGTTTAGTATGTTGCTATTGCTTTCTTCATGACTTATACATGTCCCTATGACTATGAGATTATGCAACTCCCGTTTGCCGGAGGAACACTTTATGTGCTACCAAACGTCACAACGTAACTGAGTGATTATAAAGGAGCTCTACAGGTGTCTCCAAAGGTACATGTTGGGTTGGCGTATTTCGAGATTAGGATTTGTCACTCCGATTGTCGGAGAGGTATCTCTGGGCCCTCTCGGTAATGCACATCACATAACCTTGCAAGCATTGCAACTAATGAGTTAGTTGCGAGATGATGTATTACGGAACGAGTAAAGAGACTTGCCAGTAACGAGATTGAACTAGGTATTGAGATACCGACGATCGAATCTCGGGCAAGTAACATACCGATGACAAAGGGAACAACGTATGTTGTTATGCGGTCTGACCGATAAAGATCTTCGTAGAATATGTGGGAGCCAATATGAGCATCTAGGTTCCGCTATTGGGTATTGACCGGAGACATGTCTCGGTCATGTCTACATTGTTCTCGAACCCGTAGGGTCCGCACGCTTAAGGTTTGGATGACAGTTATATTATGAGTTTATGAGTTTTGATGTACCGAAGTTAGTTCGGAGTCCCGGATGTGATCACGGACGTAACGAGGAGTCTCAAAATGGTCGAGACATAAATATTGATATATTGGACGGCTATATTCGGACATCGGAAGTGTTCCGGGTGATTTCGGAGAAAACCGGAGTACCGGAGGGTTACCGGACCCCCCCCCCCCCGAGAGAAGTAATGGGCCATATGGGCCTTAGTGGAGAGAGAGAAGGGCGGCCAGGGTGGGCCGCGCGCCTCCTCCCCCCTGGTCCGAATTGGACTAGGAGAGGGGGGGGGGCGCCCCCCTTTCCTTCTCCCTCCCCACTTCCTTCCCCCTCCTAGTAGGAGTCCTACTCCTACTAGGAGGAGGACTCCTCCTTGGCGCGCCTATAGGGCCGGCCGGCCTTCTCCTCTTGCTCCTTTATATACGGGGGCAGGGGGCACCCCTAGACACACAAGTTGATCCACGTGATCGTTTTCTTAGCCGTGTGCGGTGCCCCCTTCCACCATAATCCTCGATAATATTGTAGCGGTGCTTAGGCGAAGCCCTGCGACGGTAGAACATCAAGATCGTCACCACGCCGTTGTGCTGATGGAACTCTTCCCCGACACTTTGCTGGATCGGAGTCCGGGGATCGTCATCGAGCTGAACGTGTGCTAAAACTCGGAGGTGCCGTAGTTTCGGTGCTTGATCGGTCGGGCCGTGAAGACGTACGACTACATCAACCGCGTTGTGCTAACGCTTCCGCTATCGGTCTACAAGGGTACGTAGATCACACTCTCCCCTCTCGTTGCTATGCATCACCATGGTCTTGCGTGTGCGTAGGAATTTTTTTGAAATTACTACGTTCCCCAACAGTGGCATCCGAGCCTAGGTTTTATGCGTTGATGTTGTGCACGAGTAGAACACAAGTGAGTTGTGGGTGATATAAGTCATACTGCTTACCAGCATGTCATACTTTGGTTCGGCGGTATTCTTGGATGAAGCGGCCCGGACCGACATTACGCGTACGCTTACACGAGACAGGTTCTACCGACGTGCTTTGCACACAGGTGGCTGGCGGGTGTCAGTTTCTCCAACTTTAGTTGAACCAAGTGTGGCTACGCCCGGTCCTTGCGAAGATTAAAACAGCACCAACTTGACAAACTATCGTTGTGGTTTTTGATGCGTAGGTAAGATTGGTTCTTGCTTAAGCCCGTAGCAGCCACGTAAAACTTGCAACAAACAAAGTAGAGGACGTCTAACTTGTTTTTGCAGGGCCTGTTGTGATGTGATATGGTCAAGACGTGATGAGATATAAGTTGTTGTATGAGATGATCATGTTTTGTTGAAGTTATCGGCAACTGGCAAAATCCTTATGGTTGTCTCTCTATTGCATAAGATGCAAGCGCCCAATAATTGCTTTACTTTATCACTATGCGATAGCAATAGTTGCAAGAGCAATTGTTGGCGAGACGACCACGTGACGACACATTGATATAGATCATGGTGTCATGCCGGTGACGATAGAGATCATGACAGTACTTTGGAGATGGAAATCAAAGGCGCAAGATGATGATGGCCATATTATGTCACATATTTTGATTGCATATGATGTTTATCTTTTATACATCTTATTTTGCTTAGTTTAATGGTAGCATTTTAAGATGATCTCTCACTAATTATCAAGAAGTGTTCTCCCTGAGTATGCACCGTTGCGAAAGTTCTTCGTGCTGAGACACCACGTGATGATCGGGTGTGATAGGCTCTATGTTCAAATACAACGGGTGCAAAACAGTTGCACACGCGGAATACTCAGGTTATACTTGACGAGCCAAGCATATACAGATATGGCCTCGGAACACAGAGACCGAAAGGTCGAGCGTGAATCATATAGTAGATATGATCAACATAGTGATGTTCACCAATGAAACTACTCCATCTCACGTGATGATCGGACATGGTTTAGTTGATATGGATCACGTGATCACTTAGAGGATTAGAGGGTTGTCTATATAAGTGGGAGTTCTTAAGTAATATGATTAGTTGAACTTTAATTTATCATGAACTTAGTCCTGGTAGTATTAGCATATCTATGTTGTAGATCAATAGCTCGCGTTGTTGCTTCCCTATGTTTTATATATGTTCCTAGAGATAACTAAGTTGAAAAATGTTAGTAGCAAAGGTGCGGATTGGATCCGTGATATGAGGTTTATCCTCATTGCTGCACAGAAGAATTATGTCCTTGATGCACCGCTAGGTGACAGGCCTATTGCAGGAGCAGATGCAGACATTATGAACGTTTGGCTAGCTCAATATGATGACTACTTGATAGTTTAGTGCACCATGCTTAACGGCTTAGAATCGGGACTTCAAAGACGTTTTGAACGTCATGGACCATATGAGATGTTCCAAGAGTTGAAGTTAATATTTCAAGCAAATACCCGAGTTGAGAGGTATGAAGTCTCCAACAAGTTCTATAGCTAAAAGATGGAGGAGAATCACTCAACTAGTGAGCATATGCTCAGATTGTCTGGGTACTATAATCGCTTGAATCAAGTGGGAGTTAATCTTCCAGATAAAATAGTGATTGACAGAATTCTCTAGTCACCATCACCAAGTTAGTAGAACTTCGTGATGAACTATGATATGCAAGGGATAACGGAAACGATTCCCAAGCTCTTCGTAATGCTGAAATTGATGAAGGTAGAAATCGAAAAAAAATATCAAGTGTTGATGGTAGACAAGACCACTAGTTTCAAAAAGGGCAAAGGGATAGAAAGGGAACTTCAAAAGAATTGAAAGCAAGTTGCCACTCCTATGAAGAAGCCCAAAGCTAGACCCAAATCTGAAACTGAGTGCTTCTACTGCAAAGGAAATGGTCACTAGAAGTGGAACTACCCTAGATACTTGGCGGATAAGAAGGATGGCAAAGTGAACGAAGGTATATTTGATATACATGTTATTGATGTGTACTTTACTAGTGTTTATAGCAACCCCTCAGTATTTGATACTGGTTCAGTTGCTAAGAGTAGTAACTCAAAACGAGAGTTGCAAAATAAACAGAGACTAGTTAAGGGCGAGGTGATGATGTGAGTTGGAAGTGATTCCAAGGTTGATAAGATCACCATCGCACACTCCCTTTACCTTTGGGATTAGTGTTGAACCTAAAATAAATGTTATTTGGTGTTTGCATTGAGCATAAATATGATTGGATCATGTTTGTTGCAATACGGTTATTCATTTAAGTCAAAGAATAATTGTTGTTCCATTTACATGAATAAAACCTTCTATGGTTATACACTCAATATAAATGGTTTATTAAATCTTGATCATAGTGATACACATATTCATAATATTGAAGCCAAAAGATGCAAAGTTAATAATGATAGAGCAACTTATATGTGGCACTGCCATTTAGGTCATATTGGTGTAAAGCGCATGAAGAAACTCCATGCTGATGAACTTTTGGAATCACTTGATGCTCGCGAACCATGCCTCATGGGCAAGATGACTAAGACTCCGTTCTTCGAAACAATGGAGCGAGCAACAAACTTGTTGGAAATAATACATACTGATGTGTGCAGTCCAATGAGTGTTGAGGCTCGCGGCGGGTATCGTTATTTTCGACCTTCACAGATGATTTGAGCAGATATGGATATATCTACTTGATGAAACATAAGTCTGAAACATTTGAAAAGTTTAGAGAATTTCAGAGTGAAGTGGAAAATCATCGTAACAAGAAAATAAAGTTTCTACGATCTAATCGCGGAAACAAATATTTGAGTTACGAGTTTGGTCTTCATTTGAAACAATGTGGAATAGTTTCGCAACTCACGCCACCTGGAACACCACAATGTAATGGTGTGTCCGAACATCATAACCATACTTTATTAGATATGGTGCAATCTATGATGTTTCTTACCAAATTACCTCTATCGTTTTGGGGTTATGCATTAGAGACAACTGCATTCACGTTAAATAGGGCACCGTCTAAAAATCCGTTGAGACAACACCGTATGAACTGTGGTTTCGCAAGAAACCTAAGCTGTCGTTTCTTAAAGTTTTGGGTTGCGATGATTATGTGAAAAAGTTTCAACCTGATAAGCTCAAATCCAAATCGGAGAAGTGCGTCTTCATAGGATACCCAAAAGAAACTGTTGGCTACACCTTCTATCACAGATCCGAAGGCAAGATCTTTGTTGCTAAGAGTGGATCCTTTCTAGAGAAGGAGTTTCTCTCGAAAGAAGTGAGTGGGAGGAAAGTAGAACTTGATGAGGTAATTGTACCTGCTCCCTTATTGGAAAGTAGTTCATCACAGAAATCAGTTTGAGTGATTCCTACACCAATTAGTGAGGAAGCTAATGATGATGATCATGAAAACTTCTGATCAAGTTACTACCGAACCTCATAGGTCAACCAGAGTAAGATCCGCACCAGAGTGGTATGGTAATCCTATTCTTGAGGTCATGTTACTTGACCATGACGAACCTACGGACTATGAGGAAGCGATGATGATCCCAGATTCCGCAAAATGGCTTGAGGCCATGAAATCTGAGATAGAATCCATGTATGAGAACAAAGTGTGGACTTTGGTGGACTTGCCCGTTGGTCGACAAGCCATTGAGAATAAATGGATCTTCAAGAGGAAGACGGACACTGATAGTAGTGTTACTATCTACAAAGCTCGAATTGCCACAAAAAGTTTTCGACAAGTTCAAGGTGTTGACCACGACGAGATTTTCTCACTCGTAGTGATGCTTAAGTCTGTCCGAATCATGTTAGCAATTGCCACATTTTATGAAATATGGAAAATGGATGTCAAACTTACATTGCTTAATGGATTTCTTAAAGAAGTGTTGTATATGATACAACAAGAAAGTTTTGTCAATCCTAAAGGTGCTAACAAAGTGTGCAAGCTCCAGCGATCCATCTATGGACTGGTGCAAACATCTCGGGGTTGGAATATACGCTTTGATGAGTTGATCAAATCATATAGTTCTATACAGACTTGGAGTGAAGCCTGTATTTATAAGGAAGTGAGTGGGAGCACTACAACATTTCTGATAAGTATATGTGAATGACATATTGCTGATCGAAAATAATGTAGAATTTTCTAGAAAGCATAAAGGAGTGTTTGAAAGGAGTTTTTCAAAGAAAGACCTTGGTGAAGTTGCTTACATATTGAGCATCAAGATCTATAGAGATAGAACAAGATGCTTGATAAAAATTTTCAATGAGTACATACCTTGAAAAGTTTTTGAAGTAGTTCAAAATGGAACAGTCAAAGAAGGAGTTCTTGCCTGTGTTGCAAGGTGTGAAGTTGAGTAAAGACTCAAAACCCGACCACGACAGAAAATAGAAAGATAATGAAAAGTCATTCCCTATGCCTCAATCATAGGTTCTATAAAGTATGCTATGCTATGTACCAGACCTATTGTGTACCTCACCATAAGTTTGGCAAGAGGATACAATAGTGATCCAGGAGTGGATCACTGAACAACGGTCAAAATTATCCATGGTGGAATAAGGAGATGTTTCTCGGTTATGGAGGTGACAAAGAGTTCGTCGTAAAGAGTTACGTCGATGCAAGCTTTGAGACCGATTTGGATGACTCTAAGTTTCGATCTAGATACACATTGAAAGTGGGAGCGATTAGCTAGAGTAGCTCCGTGCAGAGCATTGTAGACATAGAAAATTTGCAAAATACATATGGCTCTGAATATGGCAGACCCATTGACTAAGCTTCTCTCACAAGCAAAACATGATCACACCTTAGTACTCTTTGGGTGTTAATCACATAGCGATGTGAACTTGATTATTGACTCTATTAAAACCCTTTGGGTATTAGTCACATGGCGATGTGAACTAATCACATGGTGATGTGAACTATTGGTGTTAAATCACATGGCGATGTGAACTAGATTATTGACTCTAGTGCAAGTGGGAGACTGAAGGAAATATGCCCTAGAGGCAATAATAAAGTTGTTATTTATATTTCCTTATATCATGATAAATGTTAATTATTCATGCTAGAATTGTATTAAACCGGAAAGTTAGTACATGCGTGAATACATAGACAAACAGAGTGTCCCTAGTATGCCTCTACTAGACTAGCTCGTTAATCAAAGATGGTTAAGTTTCCTAGCCATAGACATGTGCTGTCATTTGATGAACGGGATCACATCATTAGAGAATGATGTGATGGACAAGACCCATCCATTAGCTTAGCACTATGATCGTTTAGTTTATTGCTATTCCTTTCTTCATGACTTATACATGTTCCTATGACTATGAGATTATGCAACTCCCGAATACCAGAGGAACACTTAGTGTGCTATCAAATGTCACAACGTAACTGGGTGATTATAAAGATGCTCTACAGGTGTCTCCGATGGTGTTTGTTGAGTTGGCATAGATCAAGATTAGGATTTTGTCACTCCGATTGTTGGAGAGGTATCTTTGGGCCCTCTCGGTAATGCACATCACTATAAGCCTTGCAAGCAATGTGACTAATGAGTTAGTTGCGGGATAATGCATTACATAACGAGTAAAGAGACTTGCCGATAATGAGATTGAACTAGGTATGGTGATACTGATGACAAAGGGAACAACGTATGTTGTTGTGCGGTTTGAACGATAAAGATCTTCGTAGAATATGCAGGAGCCAATATGAGCAAGGTTCCGCTATTGGTTATTGACCGGAGATGTGTCTCGGTCATGTCCACATAGTTCTTGAACCCGTAGGGTCCGCATGCTTAATGTTTGATGACGATTTGTATTATGAGTTATGCGATTTGATGACCGAAGTTTGTTCGGAGTCCCGGATGAGATCACTAACATGACGAGGAGTTTCGAAATGGTCAATATGTAAAGATCAATATATTGGAAGGCTATATTCGGACATCAAAAAGGTTCTGAGTGGTTCGGGTATTTTTTGGAGTACCGGAGAGTTACGAGAATTCGCCGGGGGAAGTATTGGGCCTTCATGGGCCTAGTAGTTGAAGAGAGGAGGCAGGCCAAGGTGGGGCGCGCGCCCCCCTAGCCCAAACCGAATTGGACTAGGGGGTCGTCCCCCTTTCCTTCTCTTCTTCCTCTCCTTCCATTCTCTCCTACTTGGACTAGGAAAGGGGGAAACCTACTCCTACTAGGAGTAGGAATCCCCCTTGGGGCGTGCCATAGAGAGGGCCAGCCCTCCCCTCCTCCACTCCTTTATATACGGGGGAGGGGGCACCCCATAGACACACAAGTTGATTTCTTAGCCGTGTGCGGTGCCCCCTCCATAGATTTCCACCTCGGTCATATTGTCATAGTGCTTAGGCGAAGCCCCTGCATCGGTAACTTCATCATCACCGTCAACACGCCGTCGTGCTGATGAAACTCTCCCTCGGCCTCAGCTGGATCTAGAGTTCGAGGGATGTCACCGAGCTAAACGTGTGCAGATCGCGGAGGTGCCGTGCGTTTGGTACTTGGATTGTTTGGATCACGAAGACGTTCGACTACCTCAACCGCATTACCAAACACTTCCGCTTTCGGTCTACGAGGGCACATGGATACACTCATCCCCGCTCTGTTGCTATTCTTCTCCTAGATAGATCTTGCGTGATCATAGGATTTTTTTTTGAATACTACGTTCCCCAACACATGTCATCTTGCTTAAGGCGTTACTCCGTTCTTGTTAACTTAGTACACTAGATGCATGTTGGTTAGCGGGCGATGTGTGGAGTAATAGTAGTAGATGCAGGAAGGAGTTGGTCTACTTATCACGGACATGATGCCTATATTCATGATCATTGCCTTAGATATCGTCATAACTATGCGCTTTTCTATCAATTGCTCAATAATAATTTGTTCACCCACCGTATGCTTTCTTCAAGAGAGAAGCCTCTAGTGAAACCTATGGCCCCGGTCTATTTTTACCACATTATTTTTAGATATATAAATCCAAAAATACCTTGCTGTAATTTATTTACTTTTACCTTTTTACTTATATTTCATACCTATCTCTATCAGATCTCACTCTTGCTAGTGACCGTGAAGGGATTGACAACCCCTTTTTCGCATTGTGTGCAAGTGGTTGTTAGTTTGTGCAGGTGCATCTATTGGGCCATGCTTGTGCCTCCTACTAGATTGATACCTTGGTTCTTAACTAAGGGAAATACATATCTCTACTTTGCTGCATCACCCTTTCCTCTTGAAGGAAAAAATCAACGCAAGCTCAAGAAGTAGCAGTACTTTGTTTTGATGGCTAATAAACTTTTGCAATAAGTATGTGATTTCTTTATGACTAATGTTGAGTCCATGTATTATACGCACTCTCACCCTTCCACCATTGCTAGCCTCTTTAGTACCCTGCATTTCCCTTTCTCACCTTGAGAGTTGGTGCAAACTTCGCGGGTGCATCCAAACCCCATGATATGATACGCTCTTTCACACATAAGCCACCTTATATCTTCCTCAAAACAGCCACTATACCTACCTATTATGGCATTTCCATAGCCATTCCGAGATATATTGCCATGCAACTTCCTCCGTTCCGTTTTATTATGACACATACCATCATTGTCATATTACGTTCATATGCATGAGGCATTAATATAGAGTCACATACTTGTTCTAGTATCGAGTTGTAATTCTTGAGTTGTAAGTAAATAAAAGTGTGATGACCATCATTATTACAACATTGTCCCATGTGAGGAAATGATGATGGAGGCTATGATTCCCCAACAAGTCGGGATGAGACTCTGGACTTAAAATAAAAAGAGGCCAAAGAGGCCAAAATAAAAAAAGAGGCCAAAGAGCCAAAAAGAAAAAATGAGAAGAAAAAATGAGAGAAAAAGAGAGAAGGGACAATGTTACTATCCTTTTCCACACTTGTGCTTCAAAGTAGCACCATGTTCTTTGTATAGAGAGTCTCCTAATTTGTCACTTTCACATACTAGTGGGAATTCCTCATTACAGAACTTGGCATGTATATTCCAATGATGGGCTTCCTCAAATTTCCCTAGGTCTTCGTGATCAAGTGAGTTGGATGCACACCCACTTAATTTTCTTTTGAGCTTTCATACACTTATAGCTCTAGTGCATCCGTTTCATGGCAATCCCTACTCCTTGAATTGAGAACAATTGATGGGCAGCTCCATAGCCCATCGATTAGCCTCGTCAATGCAAGACTTTCTCCATTTTTGTCTTCCCCACACAACCTCCACCATCAGATTCTATTTCACCTATAGTGCTATATCCATGGCTCATGCTCATATATTGCGTGAGAGTTTAAAAAGTTTGATAACACCAAAAGTATGAAACAATTGCTTGGCTTGTCATCGGGGGTGTGCATGATAAATACTTTGTGTGATGAAGATAGAGCATAGCCAGATTATATGATTTTGTAGGGATGACTTTTCTTTAGCCATGATATTTTGGGAAGACATGATTGCTTTATTAGTATGTTTGAAGTATTATTGTTTTTATGTCAATACTAAACCTTTGTTTTGAATCTTATTGATCTGAATATTCATGCCACAATAAGAAAGATTATATTGATAAACATGTTAGGTAGTATTCCACATCAAAAAAAGTCTGTTTTTATCATTTACTTACTCAAAGATGAGCAGGAATTAAGCTTGGGGATGTTTGATACGTCTCCAATGTATCTATAATTTTTGATAGCTCCATGCTATTATATTATCCATCTTGGATGTTTTATATGCATTATTACGTTGTTTTATATCATTTTTTGGGCCTAACCTATTAACCTAGTGCCCAGTGCCAGTTGCTATTTTTCCTTGTTTTTGTCTTCTATAGAAAATCAATACCAAACGGAGTCCAAACGGAACGGAAATTTTTGGGGATTTTTCTTGGACCATAAGACAACCACGAAGCTTTGGGAGGAGGCCACAGGATCCACGAGTGGGCCACAAGCTCACAGGGCGCGCCCCAAGGGGGGCTCCCCCAAGCTTGTGGGCCCCTCGGTACTCCCCTAACCCTAATTCCAGCTCTATAAATACCCAAATATTTCCTGTATACCAGACGGCACACCAAAAATACTTTTCCGCCGCTGCAAGCTTCTGTTCTCGTGAGATTCCATCTTGGGGCCTTTTCCGGCACTATGCCGGAGAGGGATTCGATCACGGATGTCCTCTACACCAACCTTGTTGCCCTTCTAATGATGTGTGAGTAGTTTACCATGGACCTAAGGGTCTATAGCTACTAGCTAGACGTCTTCTTCTCTCTCCTTGATCTTCAATATGATGTTCTCCTTGATGTTCTTGGAGATCTATTCGATGTAATCTTGTTTTGCGTAGCGTTTGTTGAGATCCGATGAATTGTGGATTAATGATCAGATTACCTATGAATATTATTTGAGTCTTCTCTGAACTCTTTTATGCATGATTAAGATATCTTTGTATTTCTCTCTAATCTATTTATTTGGTTTGGCCAACTAGATTGATTTTTCTTGCAATGGGAGAGGTGCTTAGTGATGGGTTCAATCTTGCAGTGTCCTCACCCAGTGACAGAAGGGGTAGCGAGACACGTATTGTATTGTTTCCATTAATGATAAAAAGATGGGTTTTTACCATATTTATTGGATCTATCCCTCTACATCATGTCATCTTGCTTAAGGCGTTACTCCTTCTTTATGAACTTAATACTCTAGATGCATGCTGGATAGCGGTCGATGTGTGGAGTAATAGCAGTAGATGCATGCAGGAGTTGGTCTACTTGTCATGGATGTGATGCCTATATTCATGATCATTGCCTTAGATATCGTCATAACTATGCGCTTTTCTATCAATTGCTCAACAATAATTTGTTTACCCATCGTATGCTTTCTTCAAGAGAGAAGCCTCTAGTGAAACCTATGGCCCCCGGGTCTATTTTTATGATTATATTTTCAAATCTCTAAAACAAAAAACCCAAAAATACCTTGCTGCAATTTATTTATTTTCATTTACTTTTGCACTTTTATTTATCTTTTATATCTATCTCTACCAGATCTCATCCTTGCAAGTAACCGTGAAGAGATTGGCAACCCCTTTATCGCGTTGGGTGCAAGTATTTGTTTGTTTGTGTAGGTGCAACTATTGGAGACTTGGGTGTACCTCCTACTGGATTGATACATTGGTTCTTAACTGAGGGAAATACTTATCTCTACTTTGCTGCATCACCCTTTCCTCTTGAAGGAAAAAATCAACGCAAGCTCAAGAAGTAGCATGCACCAAGTGGAATGAGTCTGGTCGATTACATAACTTTTGCCTCCTACGAAGTTCATTATACGGTTTATTTTCTCTATGTCGCAAATTCCTCATCATGTGATTCATTTGTAATTCATTTGCTAGCCCATGTTGGCGACGACATTATACAAGCAAACCAAAAATAAGATATTTACCATTCATCATTGTTGGAACAAGTTGAATGACCAAAGCAAATGGAGTTATTTAGCCAGTTCACTCAAGACTGCTAATGCTAAGTGACTCAAGTATCATAGTGGATGAAGATGGTGCATAAAGTGGAGGATGTCTGACACTGATGACCCGTGTGCCAAGGGAGAGGGGGAAGAAGTGGAAGACCAAATAGGCGAAGTGCAATGGGGCGGCTAGCCAAATGTTAGACAAGTAGGAGGTCATCTTGGACAAGAAGGAGATGACAAATGCGACTGGGAGGTATAATCTACTTGTAGGAATCGTTGCGCTACACCAATTCTCCTTCCTTTACTTCCATTGTGTAGATTTATTAGTGAGTTGATCACTACACATAACCTCGTGGTGATCTTGGGATGATTGTGTGCGTATTTTTTGTTGTGTAGCTTGTTCCCCTTAGCGAATGAGGTGGCACGGATTCAGGCGTCTGCCTTCTTGGAGATGGAGAGAAGAACGCCAAGGGCAAGTTACCATCCCGACGTGAGGCTACAGATCTTGACAGAGAAGGCCATCCCAATCTCTTTGATTGTTCCATGAGCGTGAGACCCTACCCGGTATGCCCCACTCTTGCCTCTGATGTTTATATTAATGGGTTGCTCGCAGGCGATTGACATGGTCGTCGGAGAGATCTTATGCTTGGGTCACAATTCTCCTATCTGGTAGTGGAGAGGAAGGAGGATATTGATGACCCACAAGTATAGGGGATCTATCATAGTCCTTTCGATAAGTAAGAGTGTCAAACCCAATGAGGAGCAGAAGGAAATGATAAGCGGTTTTCAGCAAGGTATTCTCTGCAAGCATTGAAATTATAGGTAACAGATAGTTTTTGTGATAAGATAATTGGTAATGAGCAACAAGTAACAAAAGTAAATAAAGTGCAGCAAGGTGTCCCAATCCTTTTTATAGCAAAGGACAAGCCTGGACAAACTCTTATATGATGTAAAGCGCTCCCGAGGACACATGGGAATATTGTCAAGCTAGTTTTCATCAAGTTCATATGATTCGCGTTCGGTACTTTGATAATCTGATATGTGGGTGGACCGATGCTTGGGTACTGTCCTTACTAGGACAAGCATCCCACTTATGATTAACCTCTATTGCAAGCATCCGCAACTACAACAAAAGTATTAAGGCAAACCTAACCATAGCATGAAACATATGGATTTAAATCAGCCCCTTACGAAGCAACACATAAACTAGGGTTTAAGCTTCTGTCACTCTAGCAACCCATCATCTACTTATTACTTCCCAATGCCTTCCTCTAGGCCCAAATAATGGTGAAGTGTCAGGTAGTCGATGTTCACATAACACCACTAGAGGAGAGACAACATACATCTCATCAAAATATCGAACGAATACCAAATTCACATGACTACTAATAGCAAGACTTCTCCCATGTCCTCAGGAACAAACGTAACTACTCACAAAGCATACTCATGTTCATAATCAGAGGGGTATTAATATGCATATAGGATCTGAACATATGATCTTCCACCAAATAAACCAACTAGCATCAACTACAAGGAGTAATTAACACTACTAGCAACCCACAGGTACCAATCCCAGACTTGGAGACAAGAATTGGATACAAGAGATGAACTAGGGTTTTGAAAGGAGATGGTGCTGGTGAAGATGTTGATGGAGATTGCCCTCTCCCGATGATAGGAGCGTTGGTGATGATGATGGCGATGATTTCGCCCTCCCGGAGGGAAGTTTTCCCGGCAGAAGAGCTCCGCCAGAGCCCTAGATTGGTTCCGCCAAGGTTCCGCCTCGTGGCGGCGGAGTCTTGTCTGGAAAGATGGCTCCTAATTTTCTTCCTCATCTAAAGACTCCATATAGCAGAAGATGGGCATCGGAGGGCCATCAGGGGACCCACGAGGCAGGGGGTGCGCCCCCACCCTCGTGGGCAGGGTGTGCCCCCCTGGTGAACTTCTTGCACTCAGTATTTTTTATATATTCTGAAAATGACTTCCGTGTAGTTTCAGGACTTTTGGAGCTGTGCAGAATAGGTCTCTGATGTCTACTACACAACCTTCTTCTTGTAGACGTTGTTGGGCCTCCAAGTGCAGAGGTTTGTAGGACAATAGCAAATTTCCCTCAAGTGGATGACCTAAGGTTTACCAATCCGTAGGAGGCATAGGATGAAGATGGTCTCTCTCAAGAAACCCTGCAACCAAATAACAAAGAGTCTCTTGTGTCCCCAACACACCCAATACAACGGTAAATTGTATAGGTGCACTAGTTCAGCGAAGGGATGGTGATACAAGTGGTATATGGATGGTAGATAAAGGTATTTGTAATCTGAAAATATAAAAACAGCAAGGTAACTAATGATAAAAGTGAGTGTAAACGGTATTGCAATGCGTGGAAACAAGGCTTAGGGTTCATACTTTCACTAGTGCAAGTCCTCTCAACAATAATAGCATAATTGGATCACATAACTATCCCTCAACATGCAACAAAGTGTCACTCCAAAGTCACTAATAGCGGAGAACGAACAAAGAGATTATGGTAGGGTACGAAACCACCTCAAAGTTATTCTTTCCAATCAATCCATTGGGCTATTCCTATAAGTGTCACAAACAGCCCTAGAGTTCGTACTAGAATAACACCTTAAGACACAAATCAACCAAAACCCTAATGTCACCTAGATACTCCAATGTCACGTCAAGTATCCGTGGGTATGATTATACGATATACGTCACACAATCTCAGATTCATCTATTCAACCAACACAAAGGACCTCAAAGAGTGCCCCAAAGTTCTACCGGAGAATCACGATGAAAACGTGTGCCAACCCCTATGAATAGGTTCATGGGCAGAACCCGCAAGTTGATCACCAAAACATACATCAAGTGAATCACGTGGTATCCTATTGTCACCACAGATACGCACGGCAAGTCATACATCAAGTGTTCTCAAATCTTTAAAGACTCAATCCGATAAGATAACTTCAGAGGGGGAAACTCAATTCATTACAAGAGAGTAGAGGGGGAGGAGAAACATAAGATCCAACTATAATAGCAAAGCTCGTGACACATCAAGATCATGCCAAATCAAGAACACGAGAGAGAGAGAGAGATCAAACACATAGCTATTGGTACATACCCTCAGCCCCGAGGGAGAACTACTCCCTCCTCGTCATGGAGAGCACCGGGATGATGAAGATGGCCACCGGAGAGGGATTGCCCCCTCCGGCAGGGTGCCGGAACGGGTCTAGATTGGTTTTCGGTGGCTACGGAGGCTTCTGGCGGCGGAACTCCCGATCTATTGTGCTCCCCGACGTTTTTAGGGTATATGGAGATATATAGGTGGAAGAAGTACGTCAGGGGGGCCACGAGGGGCCCACGAGGGTGGAGGGCGCGCCCAGGGGGGGTGGGCGCGCCCCCTTCCTTATGGACTCCTCTGAGGTACCCCGACGTGCACTCCAAGTCTTCTGGGCTTCTTTCCTTCCAAAAATGAGTTCCGTGAAGTTTCAGGTCAATTGGACTCCGTTTGATTTTCCTTTTCTTTGAAACCCTAAAACAAGGTAAAAACAGAAACTGGCACTGAGCTCTGGTTTAATAGGTTAGTCCCAAAAATGATATAAAAGTGTGTAATAAAGCCCATAAACATCCAAAACAGTAGATAATATAGCATGGAACAATCAAAAATTATAGATACATTGGAGACGTATCAGCATCCCCAAGCTTAATTCTTGCTCGTCCTCGAGTAGGTAAATGATAAAAACAGAATTTTTGATGCGGAGTGCTACTTGGCATAATTTCAATGTGATTCTTCTTAATTGTGGCATGAATATTCAGATCCGAAAGATTCAATATAAAAGTTCATATTGACATAAAAATGATAATACTTCAAGCATACTAACTAGCAATTATGTCTTCTCAAAATAACATGGCCAAAGAAAGTTGATCCCTACAAAATCATATAGTTTAGTCATGTTTCATCTTCGTCACACAAGAATGCTCTCATCATGCACAACCCCGATGACAAGCCAAGCAATTGTTTCATACTTTAGTAATCTCGAACCTACAAACTTTCACGCAATACATGAGCGCGAGCCATGGATATAGCACTATGGGTGGAATAGAATATAATGAGGGGGGTTATGTGGAGAAGACAAAAAAAGGAGAAAGTCTCACATCAACGAGGCTAATCAATGGGCTATGGAGATGCCCACCGATTGATGTTAATGCAAGGAGTAGGTATTGCCATGCAACGGATGCACTAGAGCTATAAATGTATGAAGGCTCAACAAAAGAAACTAAGTGGGTGTGCATCCAACTTGCTTGCTCAAGAAGAACTAGGGCACTTGAGGAGACCCATTGTTGGAATATACATGCCAAGTTCTATAATGAAAAATTCCCACTAGTATATGAAAGTGATAACATGAGACTCTCTACTTATGAAGATCATGGTGCTACTTTGAAGCACAAGTGTGGCAAAAGGATAGTAACATTGTCCCTTCTCTCTTTTTCTCTCATTTTTTTGGGCCTTCTCTTTTTTTGTGGCATTTCTCTTTTTTGGGACTTCTATTTTTTATGGCCTTTCTATTTTTTTTAATTCCTCACTTGGGACAATGCTCTAATAATGATGATCATCACACTTCTATTTATTTACAACTCAATGATTACAACTCGATACTAGAACAAGGATGACTCTATATGAATGCCTCCGGCGGTGTACCGGGATAACAATGACTCAAGAGTGACATGTATGGAAGAATTATGAATGGTGGCTTTGCCACAAATACGATGTCAACTACATGATCATGCTAAGCAATATGACAATGATGAATGTGTCATGATGAACGGAATGATGGAAAGTTGCATGGCAATATATCTCGGAATGGCTATGGAAATGCCATAATAGGTAGGTATGGTGGCTGTTTTGAGGAAGATATAAGGAGGTTTATGTGTGAAAGAGCGGATCATATCACGGGGTTTGGATGCACCGGCGAAGTTTGCGCCAACTCTCAATGTGAGAAAGGGCAATGCACGGTACCGAAGAGGCTAGCAAGCATGGAAGTGTGAGAGTGCGTATAATCCATGGACTCAACATTAGTCATAAAGAACTCACATACTTATTGCAAAAATCTACAAGTCATCAAAAACCTCGGCACTATGCGCATGCTCCTAGGGGGATAGATTGGTAGGAAAAGACCATCGCTCGTCCCCGACCGCCACTCATAAGGAAGATAATCAAATAACACCTCATGTTTCAAATTTGTTGCATAACGTTTACCATATGTTCATGCTACGGGACTTGCAAACTTCAACACAAGCATTTCTCAAATTCACAACTACTCAACTAGCACGACTTTGATATTATTACCTCCATATCTCAAAACAATCATCAAGCATCAAACTTCTCTTAGTATTCAATACTCTATATGAAAGTTTTACTAATCTTGAATACCTAGCATATTAGGATTTTAAGAAAATTACCATGCTATTTAAGACTCTCAAAATAATATAAGTGAAGTATGAGAGTTCATCTATTTCTTCAAAATAAAACTACCACCATGCTCTAAAAGATATAAGTGAAGTACTAGAGCAACGACAAACTACTCCGAAAGATATAAGTGAAGATAAATGAGTAGTCAAATAATTATGCAACTATGTGAAGACTCTCTAACATTTAATAATTTCAGATCTTGGTATTTTATTCAAACAGCAAGCAAAACGAAAGAAAATAAAATGACATTTTAAGAATGGCAAACATCATGTGAAGAAGCAAAAACTTAGGATCAACCGAAACTAACCGATAATTGTTGAAGAAGAAAGGTGGGATGCCAACCGGGGCATCCCCAAGCTTAGATGCTTGAGACTTCTTGAAATATTATCTTGGGGTGCCTTGGGCATCCCCAAGCTTGAGCTTTTGTATCTCCTTAATTCCTCTCATATCACGGTCTTCCTAAATCTCAAAAGCTTCATCCACACAAAACTCAACAAGGACTCGTGAGATAAGTTAGTATAAACCATTGCCAAAACCTTATTGTAGTCTACTGTAGCAAATCACTAAAATTATTATTCAACATTGCATACTAAATGCCTCTGCTTATTTAATAGTTCTATCCTCAAATAGAATCATTAAAGAAGCAAACATATGCAAACAATGCAAACATAACAGCAATCTGCCTAAACAGGACAGTCTGTAAAGAATGCAGCAACATCCATACTTCCCTAGCTCCAAAAATTATGAAAGAAAATTCCCACTGTATTAAATTTATCAGAGCTTAATATGCAAAAGGTTTCAACATTTTATCACATTCTGAATTTTCTAGGGAATTATTGTAACAGTGGTAAACTTTCTGTTTTCAAACAGCAACATGTGGACTTCTAAAATAGGCATAGTAAAGGCTATCAATGCCACTTTTATTTAAATAAAAGATGCAAAACATTTTTATAAATAACAGAATGCAAATCCTAACAAAATAAATTGACGCTCCAAGAAAAACACATATCATGTGGTGAATAAAAATATAGCTCCAAGCAAAGTTACCGATGAACGAAGACGAAAGAGGGGATGCCTTCCGGGGCATCCCCAAGCTTAGGCTCTTGGTTGTCCTTGAATATTACCTTGGGGTGCCTTGGGTATCCCCAAGATTAGGCTCTTGCCACTCCTTATTCCATAGTCCATCGAATCCTTACCCAAAACTTGAAAACTTCACAACACAAAACTTAACAGAAAACTCGTAAGCTCCGCTAGTATAAGAAAATAAATCACCACTTCAAGGTACTGTAATGAACTCATTATTTATTTATATTGGTGTTAAACCTACTGTATTCCAACTTCTCTATGGTTTATAAACTCTTTTACTAGCCACAGATTCATCAAAATAGGTAAACAACACATGAAAACCAGAATCTGTCAAAAACAGAACAGTCTGTAGTAATCTGGATCAAACATATACTTCTGGAACTCATAAAATTCTCAAATAAATTTCTGGACCTGAGGAATTTATCTATTAATCATCTTAAAAAAGAATTAAATAAATATTACTCTCCAAATAAAAATGGCAGCAATTCTCGTGAGCGCTAAGGTTTCTGTTTTTTACAGCATGATCAACAAGACTTTCCCCAAGTCTTCCCAAAGGTTCTACTTGGCATAGACACTAATTAAAAGCATAAAACCACATATAAACAGAGTCTAGATGAATTATTTATTACTAAATAGGAACAAAAATCAAGGAACAAAAATAAAATTGGGTTGCCTCCCAACAAGCGCTATCGTTTAACGCCCCTAGCTAGGCATGATGATTTCAACGATGCTCACATAAATGATAAGAATTGAAACATAAAGAGAGCATCATGAAGAATATGACTAGTACATTTAAGTCTAACCCACTTCCTATGCATAGGGATTTTGTGAGCAAACAACTTGTGGGAACAAGAATCAACTTGCATAGGAAGGTAAAACAAGCATAACTTCAAAACTTTAAGCACATAGAGAGGAAACTTGATATTATTGCAATTCCGACAAGCATATGTTCCTCCCTCATAATAATTTTTAGTAGCATCATGAATGAATTCAACAATATAACCAGCACCTAAAGCATTATTTTCATGATCTACAAGCATATAAATTTTATTACTCTCCACATAAGCAAACTTCTTCTCATGAATAGTAGTGGGAGCAAGCTCAACAAAATAATTATCATGTGAGGCATAATCCAATTGAAAACTAAAATCATGATGACAAGTTTCATGGATATCATTATTCTTTATAGCATACAAGTCATCACAATAATTATCATAGACAAGAACTTTGTTCTCATAATCAATTGGGACCTCTTCTGGAATAGTGGATTCATCACAAATTAAAGTCATGACCTCTCCAAATCCACTTTCATCAATATAATCATCATAAATATGAGGCATGCTTTCATCATAATAAATTTGCTCATCAAAACTTGGGGGACAAAAAATATCATCTTCATCAAACATAGCTTCCCCAAGCTTGTGGCTTTGCATATCATTAGCATCATGGATATTCAAGGAATTCATAATAACAACATTGCAATCATGCTCATCATTCAAATATTTAGTTCCAAACATTTTATAGATTTCTTCTTCTAGCACTTGAGCACAATTATCCTTTCCATCATACTCACAGAAGATATTAAAAAGGTGAAGCGTATGAGACAAACTCCATTCCATTTTTTAATACTTTTCTTTTATAAACTAAACTAGTGATAAAACAAGAAACTAGAAGACTCGATTGCAAGATTTAAAGATATACCTTCAAGCGCTAACCTCCCCGGCAACAGCGCCAGAAAAGAGCTTGATGTCTACTACACAACCTTCTTCTTTGTAGACGTTGTTGGGCTTCCAAGTGCAGAGGTTTGTAGGACAGTAGCAAATTTCCCTCAAGTGGATGACCTAAGGTTTATCAATCCGTAGGAGGCGTAGGATGAAGATGGTCTCTCTCAAGCAACCCTGCAACCAAATAACAAAGAGTCTCTTGTGTCCACAACACACCAATACAATGGTAAATTGTATAGGTGCACCAGTTCGGCGAAGAGATGGTGATACAAGTGGTATATGGATGGTAGATAAAGGTATTTGTAATCTGAAAATATAAAAACAGCAAGGTAACTAATGATAAAAGTGAGTGTAAACGGTATTGCAATGCGTTCAAACAAGGCCTAGGGTTCATACTTTCACTAGTGCAAGTCCTCTCAACAATAATAGCATAATTGGATCACAGAACTATCCCTCAACATGCAACAAAGAGTCACTCCAAAGTCACTAATAGCGAAGAACGAACGAAGAGATTATGGTAGGGTACGAAACCACCTCAAAGTTATTCTTTCCAATCAATCCATTGGGCTATTCCTATAAGTGTCACAAACAGCCCTAGAGTTCGTACTAGAATAACACCTTAAGACACAAATCAACCAAAACCCTAATGTCACCTAGATACTCCAATGTCACCTCAAGTATCCGTGGGTATGATTATACGATATGCGTCACACAATCTCAGATTCATCTATTCAACCAACACAAAGGACCTCAAAGAGTGCCCCAAAGTTCTACCGGATAATCACGACGAAAACGTGTGCCAACCCCTATGCATAGGTTCATGGGCAGAACCCGCAAGTTGATCACCAAAACATACATCAAGTGAATCACGTGATATCCCATTGTCACCACAGATATGCACGGCAAGACATACATCAAGTGTTCTCAAATCTTTAAAGACTCAATCTGATAAGATAACTTCAGAGGGGGAAACTCAATTCATTACAAGAGAGTAGGGGGGAGGAGAAACATAAGATCCAACTATAATAGGAAAGCTCGCGATACATCAATATCGTGCCAAATCAAGAACACGAGAGAGAGAGATCAAACACATAGCTACTGGTACATACCCTCATCCCCGAGGGAGAACTACTCCCTCCTCGTCATGGAGAGCACCGGGATGATGAAGATGGCCACCGGAGAGGGATTGCCCCCTCCGGCAGGGTGCTGGAACGGGTCTAGTTTGGTTTTCGGTGGCTACGGAGGCTTCTGGCGGCAGAACTCCCGATCTATTGTGCTCCCCGACGTTTTTAGGGTATAAGGAGATATATTGGCGGAAGAAGTACGTCAGGGGGGCCACGAGGGGCCCACGAGGGTGGAGCGCGCGCCCAAGGGGGTGGGCGCGCCCCCCTGCCTCGTGGCCTCCTCGTAGGTCCCCCAACACGCACTCCAAGTTTTCTGGGCTTCTTTCCTTCCAAAAATGAGTTCCGTGAAGTTTCAGGTCAATTGGACTCCGTTTGATTTTCCTGTTCTTCGAAACCCTAAAACAAGGTAAAAACAAAAACTGGCACTCGGCTCTGGGTTAATAGGTTAGTCCCAAAAATGATATAAAAGTGTATAATAAATACCATAAACATCCAAAACAGTAGATAATATAGCATGGAGCAATCAAAAATTATAGATACATTGGAGATGTATTAATCTCTAATATTTGCTCCTTTTCCAGCCCAGAATCCCAGCTGCCGGCATTCTCCCTTTTTATGTAAACCTTGTAAAATAAGAGAGAATAGGCATAAGTATTGTGACATAATGTGTAATAACAGCCCATAATGCAATAAATATCGATATAAAAGCATGATGCAAAATGGACGTATCAACTCCCCCAAGCTTAGACCTCACTTGTCCTCAAGCGAAAGCCGAAATCAAAAAATATGTCCACATGCTTAGAGATAAAGGTGTCGATAAAAATAAAATACGGACATGAGGGCATCATGATCATTCTTAGAACAACAACTTATATAATTCTTGTCATATGATCTCTTATACTAAAGTAACAATTCAATCACAATTTCAAGTATGAATCATAAACTTCATTGAAAACTAACAAACTATAATCTTAGTCAAACTATAATCTCAGTCATTGGAGCAATTGCAATTTATCATAACATAGGAAAGAGTCAATATAAGAGCTTTTCAGCAAGTCCACATACTCAACTATCATATAGTCTTTCACAATTGCTAACACTCATGCAATACTTATGGGTATGGAGTTTTAATCGGACACAGAGAAAGATAGGGGCTTATAGTTTTGCCTCCCAACGTTTTACCTCAAGGGTAATGTCAAAAATAATAGTTCATGAAAACTCACATCCAATTAGCCATATATACCAGGATCTTTTCAACATGTTGTGCTGGCCAAAAGATAAAATGTAAAAAGGAAGGGTGAAGATCACCATGACTCTTATGTAAGGTAGGAGATAAAGGTAAACGATAAGCCCTTCACAGAGGGAAGCAGAGGTTGTCATGCGCTTTTATGGTTGGATGCACAAAATCTTAATGCGAAAGAACGTCACTTTATATTTTCACTTGTGATATGGACCTTTATTATGCAGTCCGTCACTTTTATTTCTTCCATATCACACGATCGTATAAAGCTTATTTTCTCCCACACTAATAAGTCATACATATTTAGAGAGCAATTTTTTATTGCTTGCACCGATGACAACTTACTTGGAGGATCTTACTCAATCCATAGGTAGGTATGGTGGACTCTCATGGCAAAACTGGTTTAAGGGTGTTTGGAAGCACAAGTAGTATCTCTACTTGGTGCAAAGAATTTGGCTAGCATGAGGGGCAAATGCAAGCTCAATCATGTTGGATGATCCATGAGAATATATTTTATCTCAGATGTAAGAAAACATAAACCATTACGTTGTCTTCCTTGTCCAACGTCAACCCTTTAGCATGTCATATTTTAATGAGTGCTCACAATCATAAAAGATGTCCAAGATAGTATATTTATATGTGAAGACCTCTCTTTCCTTATTACTTCCTATTAATTGCAACGATGACCAAAACTATGTTTGTCAATCTCTCAACAACTTTTATTCATCATACTTTTATTCAACTTTTACTCCATAAGATCCATATGATCTCTTTTATTCTTTTTATTCTTTCTCTTTTCTTTTATTCACTTAAGATCATGACAAAATAATCAAGCCCTTGACTCAACACTAATATTTATTATATATAGCTCACAGACTCGATTACATAGAAGGATCATAAAGCAAAAATCACAACTAGATCATACTAAAAGCCTTATACTGCTAGATCAAGATATTACCAAAAGGATCGAACTAAGAAAAACGGTAAAGATAGAAGTGATGGTGATACGATACCGGGGCACTCCCCCAAGCTTGGCAGTTGCCAAGGGGAGTGCCCATACCCGATGCTCAGTTCTTCTTTGTTGGTGAAGAAGATGGAGGTTTTGTTGATGGCGTAGGCTTCTTCCTTAATTTGCACTTGAGGACAGAATTTTGGTCCCTTAGGTCCTCGATCTCCTGCTCCAGGCTCAGTATCTTTTTGCATACTTCCTGTTTGTTTTCCTGCAAGAGGCGAAAAGGGATAAACTCGATCTTAGGTTTCTTTACTCTATCAGGGAGGCTTCACTTTTTGAACTCCACATGCAAGTCCCCAGGTTGAGGTGGTGGGACTTCATCTTCATCTGAGCTCGTCTCCTCCTTTCCCTTAGGTTCATAGTCCTCTTCTTCTTCCGTAGTCCAACCACAATGCTCCACATCCCCATAGACCTTAGGATCTGCAAGGTAATCAGCCACATAGCTCTCTCCTTCCGAATCCTGGGACGACATGTTGCTCAAATCTGCAGCAGGACATCTCGAAACAAAGACAGGAGATATTTGCATGATACGGAAGTCAAAACCTCTAGGAGATTATATAATGAATTTTTAACGACCAAAATATGTGTCATGTAAGAAAACGGAGTCCGGAGAGCACACGAGGTGCCCACGAGGTAGGGGGTGCGCCCATTAGGGTAGGGCACGCCCTCCACCCTCGTGGAGGCCTCATGTCCTTCCTGGACTGCTTCTTATTTTTCTATTTTTCTAAATATTACAAAACTGAGAAATATTGCAATAAAAACTATTTTGGACTCGGTTTACTTACCGTACAACATACCTATTCTTTTTCGGAGTCTGAAATGTTCAGGAAAGTGTCCCTTATGTATTCCTCCGGGGTTATGGTTTCAATAACATTGGTTTCAACATTTATAGGGTTACCTGAGATATAATGTTTAATTCTTTGACCGTTCACCACCTTCAGATTTGTGCCTTCGAAGTTGTTGATTTTTATGGCACCGGAATGATAGACCTCCTCGATAACGTAAGGACCTTCCCATTTAGAGAGAAGTTTTCCTGCAAAAAATCTTAAACGAGAGTTGTATAGCAATACATAATCACCTACATTAGACTCACACTTTTGTATTCTTTTGTCATGCCATCTTTTAACCTTTTCTTTAAATAATTTGGCATTCTCATAGGCTTGGGTTCTCCATTCATCAAGTGAGCTAATGTCAAATAACCTCTTCTCACCGGCAAGTTTGAAATCATAATTGAGCTCTTTAATAGCCCAATAAGCCTTATGTTCTAGTTCGAGAGGTAAGTGACATGCTTTTCCATAGACCATTTTATACGGAGACATACCCATAGGATTTTTATATGCAGTTCTATAGGCCCATAATGCATCATCAAGTTTCTTGGACCAATTCTTTCTAGATCTATTAACAGTCTTTTGCGAAATTAATTTGAGCTCTGTATCGCTCAATTCTACTTGACCACTAGACTGTGGGTGATAAGGAGATGCAATTCTATGATTAACATCATATTTAGCAAGCATTTTATGGAAAGCACCATGAATAAAATGTGAACCACCATCAGTCATTAAATATCTAGGGACTCCAAACCTCGGAAAATAACTTCTTTAAGCATCTTAATAGAGGTGTTATGATCAACACTACTAGTTGGAATAGCTTCTACCCACTTAGTAATGTAATCAACAACAACTAAAATATGTGTGTATCCATTGGACGCAGGAAAAGGTCCCATATAATCAAAGCCCCAAACATCAAATGGTTCAATAACAAGTGAATAATTCATAGGCATTTCTTGACGTCTACTAATATTACCAATTCTTTGACATTCATCACAAGACAAGACAAACTTACGGGCATCCTTGAAGAGAGTAGGCCAATAAAAACCGGATTGCAATACCTTATGTGCAGTTCTATCTCCAGTTTGGTGTCCTCCATAAGCCTCGGAATGACACTTGCGTATGATCTATTCCTGTTCATGCTCAGGTACACAACGTCTAATAACACCATCTACTCCTTCTTTATAGAGATGTGGATCATCCCATAAGTAATGTCTTAAATCATAGAAAACCTTTTCTTTTGCTGGTATGTGAAACTAGGTGGTACAAATTTAGCAACAATATAATTAGCATAATCAGCATACCATGGAGTAGTACGAGAAGCATTTATGACATTTAATTATTCATCAGGAAAGCTATCATCAATAGGTAGTGGGTCATCAAGAACATTCTCTAACCTAGACAAGTTATCTGCAACGGGGTTCTCAGCTCCCTTTCTATCAATAATATGCAAATCAAATTCTTGTAGCAAGAGAACCCATCTAATAAGTCTAGGTTTAGCATCTTTCTTTTCCATAAGATGTTTAATAGCAGCATGATCCGTGTGAATAGTTACTTTAGAATCAACAATATATGGTCTAAACTTATCACAAGCAAATACAACTGCTAGGAATTCCTTTTCAGTAGTGGCATAATTTCTCTGAGCATTGTCTAGAGTTTTACTAGCATATTGAATAACATTTAATTTCTTATCAACTCTTTTCCCTAGAATAGCACCTACAGCATAATCACTAGCATCACACATATGCTGTTCTATTATCCCAAAGTGCATCATCTAATTTCTTAGACCAATTCTTCCTGGACCTATTGACAGTCTTTTGCAAAATTAATTTTATTTCTCTATTGCTAAGTTCAACTTGACCACTAGACTGAGGATGATATGGTGATGCAATTCTATGGATAACATCATACTTGGCAAGCATTTTACGGAAAGCACCATGAATAAAGTGTGAACCACCATTAGTCATTAAATATCTAGGGGCTCCAAACCTTGGGAAAATAACTTCCTTAAGCATTTTAATAGAGGTGTTGTGATCAGCACTACTGGTTGGAATAGCTTCTACCCATTTAGTAACATAATCAACAACAACCAAAATATGAGTATACCCATTACAGGAAGGAAAAGGTCCCATGTAATCAAATCCCCAAACATCAAATGGTTCAACATCAAGTGAATAATTCATAGCATTTCTTGACACTTACCGATATTACCTATTCTTTGACATTCATCACAAGATAAGACGAACTTACAGGCATCCTTGAAGAGAGTAGGCCAATAAAATCCAGACTGCAATACCTTATGAACAGTTCTATCTCTAGCATGATGCCCTCCATAAGCTTCAGAGTGACATTTGTTGGAAATATGCCCTAGAGGCAATAATAAAAGGATTATTATTATATTTCCTTGTTCATGATAATTGTCTTTATTCATGCTATAATTGTGTTATTCGGAAATAGTAATACATGTGTGAATAACAGACACCAACATGTCCCTAGTAAGCCTCTAGTTGACTAGCTCGTTGATCAATAGATAGTCATGGTTTCCTGACTATGGACATTGGATGTCATTGATAATGAGATCACATCATTAGGAGAATGATGTGATGGACAAGACCCAATCCTAAACATAGCATTAAGATCATGTAGTTCGTTTGCTAGAGTTTTTCCAATGTCAAGTATCCTTTCCTTAGACCATGAGATCGTGTAACTCCTGGATACCGTAGGAGTGCTTTGGGTGTACCGAACGTCACAACGTAACTGGGTGACTATAAAGGTATACTGCGGGTATCTCTGAAAGTGCCTGTTGGGTTGACATGGATCAAGACTGGGATTTGTCACTCCGTATGACGGAGAGGTATCACTGGGCCCACTCGGTAATGCATCATCATAATGAGCTCAAAGTTACCAAGTGTCTGGTCACGGGATCATGCACTACGGTATGAGTAAAGTGACTTGCCGGTAACGAGATTGAACAAGGTATTGGGATACCGACGATCGAATCTCGGGCAAGTAACATATCGATTGACAAAGGGAATTGTATACGGGGTTGCTTGAATCCTCGACATCGTGGTTCATCCGATGAGATCATCATGGAGTATGTGGGAGCCAACATGGGTATCCAGATCCCGCTGTTGGTTATTGACCGGAGAGTCGTCTTGGTCATGTCTACATATCTCCCGAACCCGTAGGGTCTACACACTTAAGGTTCGGTGACGCTAGGGTTGTAGGGATATGTATATGCAGTAACCCGAATGTTGTTCGGAGTCCCGGATGAGATCCCGGACGTAATGAGGAGTTCCGGAATGGTCCGGAGGTAAAGATTTATATATGGGAAGTCCTATTTCGGCCATCGGGACAAGTTTCGGGGTTATCGGTATTGTACCGGGACCACCGGAAGGGTCCCGGGGGTCCACCGGGTGGGGCCACCTGCCCTGGGGGGACACATGGGCTGTAGGGGGTGCGCCTTGGCCTACATGGGCCAAGGGCACCAGCCCCAAGAGGCCATGCGCCTAGGGTTCACAAAAGGGAAGAGTCCCACTAGTGGAAGGCACCTCCTAGGTGCCTTGGGGGGGAGGGAAACCTCCCTTGGCTGCCGCCCCCCCCCTAGGAGATTGGATCTCCTAGGGCCGGCGCCCCCCTTGGCCCTCCTATGTATAGTGGGGGAAGGAGGTCTTTTCATCCACGCCTTTGGTTGCCTCCTTCTCCCTCTCCAACACCTCCTCCTCCTCCATAGTGCTTGGCGAAGCCCTGACGGAGTACTGCAGCTCCATCACCACCACACCGTCGTGCTGCTGCTGGAGCCATCTTCCTCAACCTCTCCTTTCCCCTTGCTGGATCAAGAAGAAGGAGACGTTACGCTGACCGTACGTGTGTTGAACACGGAGGTGCCGTCCGTTCGGCGCTAGGATCTTCGGTGATTTGGATCACGTCGTGTACGACTTCCTCATCCCCGTTCTTTGAACGCTTCCGCGCGTGATCTACAAAGGTATGTAGATGCAATGCAATCACTCGTGGCTAGATGAACTCATAGATGGATCTTGGTGAAACCGTAGGAAAACTTTTTGTTTTCTGCAACGTTCCCCAACAGTGGCATCATGAGCTAGGTCTATGCGTAGTTCTTCTTGCGCGAGTAGAACACAATTTGTTGTGGGCGTAGATGTTGTCAACTTTCTTGCCGCTACTAGTCTTATCTTGCTTCAACGGTATTGTGGGATGAAGCGGCCCGGACCAACCTTACACGTATGCTTACGTGAGACCGGTTCCACCGACTAACATGCACTAGTTGCATAAGGTGGCTGGCAGGTGACTGTCTCTCCTACTTTAGTTGGAGCGGATTCGATGAAAAGGGTCCTTATGAAGGGTAAATAGAAGTTGACAAATCACGTTGTGGCTTTCACGTAGGTAAGAAAACGTTCTTGCTAGAACCCTACTTCAGCCACGTAAAACTTGCAACAACAATTAGAGGACGTCTAACTTGTTTTTGCAGCAAGTGCTTTGTGATATGATATGGCCAAAGTTGTGATGAATGATGAATGATATATATGTGATGTATGAGTTGTTCATGCTATTGTAATAGGAATCACGACTTGCATGTCGATGAGTATGACAACCGGCAGGAGCCATAGGAGTTGTCTATATTTTTTGTATGACCTGCGTGTCATTGAGAAACTCCATGTAAATTACTTTACTTTATTGCTAAACGTGTTAGCCATAGTAGTAGAAGTAATAGTTGGCGAGCAACTTCATGGATACACAATGATGGAGATCATGGTGTCATGCCGGTGACAAGATGATCATGGAGCCCCAAGATGGAGATCAAAGGAGCTATGTGATATTGGCCATATCATGTCACTATTATTATTTGATTGCATGTGATGTTTATCATGTTTTGCATCTTGTTTGCTTAGAACGACGGTAGTAAATAAGATGATCCGTCATAATAATTTCAAGAAGGTGTTCCCCATAACTGTGCACCGTTGCGACAGTTCGTTGTTTCAATGCACCACGTGATGATCGGGTGTTTGATTCAAAACGTTCACATACAACGGGTGTAAGACAGATTTACACATGCAAACACTTAGGTTGACTTGACGAGCCTAGCATGTGTATAGACATGGCCTCGGAACACAGAAGACCGAAAGGTCGAGCATGATTCGTATAGAAGATACGATCAACATGAAGATGTTCACCGACGTTGACTAGTCCGTCTCACGTGATGATCGGACACAGCCTAGTTGACTCGGATCATGTTATACTTAGATGACTAGCAGAGGGATGTCTATCTAAGTGGGAGTTCTTTGAATAGATGAACTTTATTATCATGAACTCAGTCTAAAATCTTTACAATATGTCTTGTAGATCAAATGGCCAACATAGTCCTCAACTTCAACGCGTTCCTAGAGAAAACAAAGCTGAAATACGATGGCAGCAACTATACGGACTGGGTCCGGAACCTGAGGATCATCCTCATAGCTGCCAAGAAAGATTATGTCCTACAAGCACCGCTAGGTGATCCACCCGTCCCACAGAACCAAGACGTTATGAACGCTTGGCAGACACGTGCCGATGACTACTCCCTTGTTCAGTGTGGCATGCTTTACAGCCTAGAGCCGGGGCTCCAAAAGTCTTTTGAGAGACATGGAGCATATGAGATGTTCGAAGAGCTGAAAATGGTTTTCCAAGCTCATTCCCGGGTCGAGAGATATGAAGTCTCCGACAAATTCTTCAGCTGTAAGATGGAGGAAAATAGTTCTGTCAGTGAGCACATACTCACTATGTCCGGGTTACATAACCGCTTGACTCAGCTGGGAGTTAATCTCTCGGATGATGCGGTCATTGACAGAATCCTCCAGTCGCTTCCACCAAGCTACAAGAGCTTTGTGATGAACTTCAATATGCAGGGGATGGAAAAGACCATTCCTGAAGTATTTGCTATGCTGAAATCAGCAGAGGTAGAAGTCAAGAAGGAACATCAAGTGTTGATGGTCAATAAAACCACTAAGTTCAAGAAGGGCAAGGGTAAAAAGAACTTCAAGAAGGACGGCAAAGGAGTTGCCGCGCCCGGCAAGCAAGCTGCTGGGAAGAAGCCAAAGAATGGACCCAAGCCCAAGACTGAGTGCTTTTATTGCAAGGGAAGTGGTCACTGGAAGCGGAACTGCCCCAAATACTTAGCGGACAAGAAGGCCGACAAAACAAAAGGTATATATGATATACATGTAATTGATGTGTACCTTACTAGTACCCGTAGTAGCTCCTGGGTATTTGATACCGATGCAGTTGCTCACATTTGTAACTCAAAGCAGGGGCTGCGGAATAAGCGGAGACTGGCAAAGGACGAGGTGACGATGCGCGTCGAGAATGGTTCCAAGGTCAATGTGATCACCGTCGGCACGCTACCTCTATATTTACCTTCGGGATTAGTTTTAAACCTTAATAATTGTTATTTAGTGCCAGCTTTGAGCATGAACATTGTATCGGGATCTCGTTTAATTCAAGATGGCTACTCATTTAAATCCGAGAATAATGGTTGTTCTATTTATATGAGAGATATGTTTTATGGTCATGTTCCTATGGTGAATGGTTTATTCTTAATGAATCTCAAGCGTAATGCTACACATATTCATAGTGTGAGTACCAAAAGATGTAAAGTTGATAATGATAGTCCCACATACTTGTGGCACTGCCGCCTTGGTCACATAGGTGTCAAACGCATGAAGAAGCTCCATGCAGATGGACTTTTAGAGTCTCTTGATTACGAATCATTTGACACGTGCGAACCATGCCTCATGGGTAAGATGACCAAGACTCCGTTCTCAGGAACAATGGAGCGAGCAACCAACTTATTGGAAATCATACATACTGATGTGTGCGGTCCAATGAGTGTTGAGGCTCGCGGCGGCTATCGTTATGTTCTCACCCTCACTGATGATTTGAGTAGATATGGGTATATCTACTTAATGAAACACAAGTCTGAAACCTTTGAAAAGTTCAAGGAATTTTAGAGTGAGGTTGAGAATCAACGTGACAGGAAAATCAAGTTTCTACGATCAGATCGTGGAGGAGAATACTTGAGTCACGAATTTGGCACACATTTAAGAAAATGTGGAATAGTTTCACAACTCACGCTGCCTGGAACACCTCAGCGTAATGGTGTGTCTGAACGTCGTAATCGCACTCTATTAGATATGGTACGATCTATGATGTCTCTTACCGATTTACCGCTATCTTTTTGGGGCTATGCTTTAGAGACTGCCGCATTCACTTTAAATAGGGCTCTGTCGAAATCCGTTGAGACGACACCGTTTGAATTATGGTTTGGGAAGAAACCTAAGCTGTTGTTTCTAAAAGTTTGGGGATGCGATGCTTATGTCAAGAAACTTCAACCTGAAAAGCTCGAACCCAAGTCGGAAAAATGCGTCTTCATAGGATACCCTAAAGAAACTGTTGGGTATACCTTCTACCTCAGATCCGAAGGCAAGATCTTTGTTGCCAAGAATGGATTCTTTCTAGAGAAAGAGTTTCTCTCGAAAGAAGTAAGTGGGAGGAAAGTAGAACTAGATGAAGTGTTACCTCTTGAACCGGAAAATGGCGCAACTCAAGAAAATGTTCCTGAGGTGCCTGCACCGACTAGAGAGGAAGTTAATGATAATGATCAAGATACTTCTGATCAAGCTCCTACTGAAATTCGAAGGTCCACAAGGACACGTTCCGCACCAGAGTGGTACGGCAACCCTGTCTTAGAAATCATGTTGTTAGACAACGGTGAACCTTCGAACTATGAAGAAGCAATGGCGGGCCCGGATTCCGACAAATGGCTAGAAGCCATGAAATCCGAGATAGGATCCATGTATGAAAACGAAGTATGGACTTTGACTGACTTGCCCGTTGAACGGCGAGCCATAGAAAATAAATGGATCTTTAAGAAGAAAACAGACGCGAAGGGTAATGTGACCATCTATAAAGCTCGGCTTGTCGCTAAGGGTTATCGACAAGTTCAAGGGGTTGACTACGATGAGACTTTCTCACCGGTAGCGAAGCTAAAGTCCGTCCGAATCATGTTAGCAATTGCCGCATTCTACGATTATGAGATATGGCAAATGGGCGTCAAAACGGCATTCCTTAATGGTTTCCTTAAGGAAGAATTGTATATGATGCAGCCGGAAGGTTTTGTCGATCCTAAGAATGATAACAAGGTGTGCAAGCTCCAAAGCTCGATTTATGGGCTGGCGCAAGCATCTCGGAGTTGGAACATTCGCTTTGATGAGATGATCAAAGCGTTTGGGTTTACGCAGACTTATGGAGAAGCCTGCGTTTACAAGAAAGTGAGTGGGAGCTCTGTAGCATTTCTCATACTATATGTAGATGACATACTTTTGATGGGAAATGATATAGAACTCTTGGACAACATCAAGGCCTACTTGAATAAGAGTTTTTCAATGAAGGACCTTGGAGAAGCTGCTTATATATTAGGAATCAAGATCTATAGAGATAGATCGAGATGCCTCATAGGTCTTTCACAAAGCACCTACCTTGATAAGATATTGAAGAAGTTCAATATGGATCAATCTAAGAAGGGGTTCTTGCCTGTATTACAAGGTATGAAATTGAGCTCAGCTCAATGTCCGACCACGGCAGAAGATATAGAAGAGATGAGTGTCATCCCCTATGCCTCAGCCATAGGTTCTATTATGTATGCCATGCTGTGTACCAGACCTGATGTAAACCTTGCCGTAAGTTTGGTAGGAAGGTACCAAACTAATCCCGGCAAGGAACACTGGACAGCGGTCAAGAATATCCTGAAGTACCTGAAAAGGACTAAGGAAATGTTTCTCGTTTATGGAGGTAACGAAGAGCTCGTCGTAAAGGGTTACGTCGATGCTAGCTTCGACACAGATCTGGATGACTCTAAGTCACAGACCGGATACGTGTATATTTTGAATGGTAGGGCAGTAAGCTGGTGCAGTTGCAAGCAGAGCGTCGTGGCGGGATCTACATGTGAAGCGGAGTACATGGCAGCCTCGGAGGCAGCACATGAAGCAATATGGGTGAAGGAGTTCATCACCGACCTAGGAGTCATACCCAATGCGTCGGGGCCGATCAAGCTCTTCTATGACAACACTGGAGCTATTGCTCTTGCCAAGGAGCCCAGGTTTCACAAGAAGACAATGCACATCAAGCGTCGCTTCAACTCCATTCGTGAAAATATTCAAGATGGAGACATAGAGATTTGTAAAGTACATACGGACCTGAATGTAGTGGATCCGTTGACTAAACCTCTCCCTTGGGCAAAACATGATCAACACCAAAATTCCATGGGTGTTCGATTCATCACAATGTAACTAGATCATTGACTCTAGTGCAAGTGGGAGACTGTTGGAAATATGCCCTAGAGGCAATAATAAAAGGATTATTATTATATTTCCTTGTTCATGATAATTGTCTTTATTCATGCTATAATTGTGTTATTCGGAAATCGTAATACATGTGTGAATAACAGACACCAACATGTCCCTAGTAAGCCTCTAGTTGACTAGCTCGTTGATCAACAGATAGTCATGGTTTCCTGACTATGGACATTGGATGTCATTGATAACGAGATCACATCATTAGGAGAATGATGTGATGGACAAGACCCAATCCTAAACATAGCATTAAGATCGTGTAGTTCGTTTGCTAGAGTTTTTCCAATGTCAAGTATCCTTTCCTTAGACCATGAGATCATGTAACTCCCGGATACCATAGGAGTGCTTTGGGTGTACCAAACGTCACAACGTAACTGGGTGACTATAAAGGTATACTACGGGTATCTCTGAAAGTGTCTGTTGGCTTGACACGGATCAAGACTGGGATTTGTCACTCCGTATGACGGAGAGGTATCACTGGGCCCACTCGGTAATGCATAATCATAATGAGCTCAAAGTGACCAAGTGTCTGGTCACGGGATCATGCACTACGGTACGAGTAAAGTGACTTGCCGGTAACGAGATTGAACGAGGTATTGGGATACCGACGATCGAATCTCGGGCAAGTAACATATCGATTGACAAAGGGAATTGTATACGGGGTTGCTTGAATCCTCGACATCGTGGTTCATCTGATGAGATCATCGTGGAGTATGTGGGAGCCAACATGGGTATCCAGATCCCGCTGTTGGTTATTGACCGGAGAGTCGTCTCGGTCATGTCTACATATCTCCCGAACCCGTAGGGTCTACACACTTAAGGTTCGGTGACGCTAGGGTTGTAGGGATATGTATATGCAGTAACCCGAATGTTGTTCGGAGTCCCAGATGAGATCCCGAACGTAACGAGGAGTTCCGGAATGGTCCGGAGGTAAAGATTTATATATGGGAAGTCCTATTTCGGCCATCGGGACAAGTTTCGGGGTTATCGATATTGTACCGGGACCACCGAAAGGGTCCCGGGGGTTCACCGGGTGGGGCCACCTGCCCCGGGGGGACACATGGGCTGTAGGGGGTGCGCCTTGGCCTACATGGGCCAAGGGCACCAGCCCCAAGAGGCCCATGCGCCTAGGGTTCACAAAAGGGAAGAGTCCCACTAGTGGAAGGCACCTCCTAGGTGCCTTGGGGGGGAGGGAAACCTCCCTTGGCCACCGCCCCCCCTAGGAGATTGGATCTCCTAGGGCCGGCGCCCCCCCTTGGCTCTCCTATGTATAGTGGGGGAAGGAGGTCTTTTCATCCACGCCTTTGGTTGCCTCCTTCTCCCTCTCCAACACCTCCTCCTCCTCCATAGTGCTTGGCGAAGCCCTGACGGAGTACTGCAGCTCCATCACCACCACACCGTCGTGCTGCTGCTGGAGCCATCTTCCTCAACCTCTCCTTTCCCCTTGCTGGATCAAGAAGAAGTAGACGTTACGCTGACCGTACGTGTGTTGAACACGGAGGTGCCGTCCGTTCGGCGCTAGGATCTTTGGTGATTTGGATCACGTCGTGTATGACTTCCTCATCCCCGTTCTTTGAACGCTTCCGCACGTGATCTACAAAGGTATGTAGATGCAATCCAATCACTCGTTGCTAGACGAACTCATAGATGGATCTTGGTGAAACCGTAGGAATTTTTTTGTTTTCTGCAACGTTCCCCAACAACATTTCCATAGGATTTGTCCCTGTTCATGCTCAGGTAGACAACGTCTAATAATACCATCTACTCATTCTTTATAAAGATGTGGGTCATCCCAAAAGTAATGTCTTAAATCATAGAAGATTTTTTTTCTTTTGTTGGTATGTAAAGATAGGTGGTAAATATTTAGCAACAATGTAATTAGCATAATCAGCATACCAAGGAGTACTATGAGAAACATTTATTGTAGCTAACTTCTCATCAGGAAAACTATCATCAATAGGTAGTGGGTCATCAAGCACATTTTCAAGCCTAGATAAATTATCAGCTACTGGGTTCTCAGCTCCTTTTCTATCAATGTTATGTAAATCAAATTCTTGTAACAAGAGAACCCATCGAATAAGTCTACGTTTAGCATCTTTCTTTTCCATAAGATATTTAATAACAACATGGTCTGTGTGAACAGTTACTTTGGAATCAACAATATAAGGTCTAAATTTATCACAAGCAAACACCACTTCTAAGAATTCTTTTTCAGTAGTACCATAATTTCTTTGAGCACTGTCTATAGTTTTACTAGCATAATGAATAACATTCAATTTCTTATCAACTCTTTGTCCTAGAACAACACCATCAACATAATCACTAGCATCACACATAATTTCAAAAGGCAAGTTTCAATCAAGTGGTTGAACAATAGGTGCAGAAATTAAAGCTTTCTTAAGTGTTCAAAGGCTTCTAAACAATCATCATCAAAAACAAAGGGAATATCCTTTTGCAAGAGACTAGTAAGAGGCCTAGATTTTTTTTTTAAAGTCTTTGATAAATCTCCTATAGAAACTAGCATGACCTAAGAAACTACGAATACCTTTTATATCTTTAGGACATGGCATTTTCTCAATTGCATCAACCTTCGCTTTGTCCACTTCAATACCTCTTTCAGAAATTTTATGACCCAAGACAATGCCTTCATTAACCTTAAAGTGGCACTTCTCCCAATTCAAGACAAGATTTGTTTGTTTACATCTCTGCAAAACTCGATCAAGATTGCTTAAACAATCATCAAAAGACTTCCCATAAACAGAAAAGTCATCCATGAAAACCTCAACAATCTTTTCACAAAAGTCAGAGAATATAGCAGGCATACATCTTTGAAAGGTAGCAGGTGCATTACATAAACCAAAAGGCATACGTCTATAAGCATAGGTTCCAAAGGGACAAGTAAAAGTGGTCTTTTGTTGATCAGGTTGAGAAACAGGTATTTGTGAAAAGCCAGAATATACATCAAGGAAGCAAAAGTGTGTGTGCTTAGATAATCTTTCAAGCATTTGATCAATAAAAGGCAAAGGGTAATGATCTTTTCTAGTTGCTTTGTTTAATTTTCTAAAATCTATTACCATTCTATAGCCTGTAACAATTCTTTGTGGAATAAGTTCATTCTTATCATTAGGAACAACAGTTATACCTCCTTTCTTAGGGACACAATGAACAGGACTTACCCATCTACTATCAGCTATGGGATAGATTATACCTGCTTCCAGAAGTTTTAATATTTCTGTTCTTACCACTTCTTTCATCTTCAGATTTAACCGACGTTGGTGATCAACGACGGGTTTAGCATCAGGTTCCATATTAATTTTGTGCTGACAAAGAGTGGGACTAATGCCCTTTAAATCATCAAGAGTGGGACTAATGCTCTGAAAGGTTAGAACTTTCAATAATCTTTCTTCTTCATGTTCTGAAAGGTTAGCACTAATAATAACAGGATATATCTTCTTTTCATCAAGATAAGCATATTTCAAAGTGTCTAGCAATTTTTTAATTCAAACACAAGATCACCTTTAGGTGGAGGTGGACCTCCTGGAGTTTCAATAGGCAAATTGTGTTTAAGTAGAGGACGTTGTTCAAAGAATTTTTTTATCTATTTCATTTCTTTCATGCATATGTAAATCATTTTCATGGTCTAACAAATATTGTTCTAGAGGATTAGTAGGTGGTACATCGATAGAAGCAAGACCAATTAATTCATCCTTACTAGGCAATTCTTTTTCTTGAAGATTTCTACTAAACTTGGAAAAATTAAACTCATGAGACTCATTACCAAAACTAACACCGACATGTTGTTTCTCACAATCTATTCTAGCATTAATGGTGTTCAAGAAAGGTCTACCAAAGATAATGGGACAAAAGTCATCTTGTGGGGAACCAAGAACAAGAAAATCAGTAGGGTATTTTATTTTCCCACACAAGACTTCAACATCTCTAACAATCCCTATTGGTGATATAGTGTCTCTATTAGCAAGTTTAATACTAACATCTATTTCTTCTATCTCTGCAGGTGCTATGTCATTCATAATTTCTTGATATAATGTGTAAGGAATAACACTCACACTAGCACCTATGTCACACAAACCATGATAACAATGATCTCCTATTTTAACTGAGATGACGGGCATGCCAACAACAGGTCTATGTTTATCATTTTTATCGGGTTTGGCAATTCTAGCAGCTTCTTCACAGAAGTAAATAACACGCCCATCCATATCTTCTCCCAAGAGATCTTTAACCATAGCAATACTAGATTTTACTTTAATTTGTTCATCAGGTTTAGGTGTTCTAATATAGTTTTTGTTAACCACAGTTGAAACTTTAGCATGTTCATTTATCCTAACAGGGAAAGATGGTTTCTCAATATAAGCAGAAGGAACAACTGGATCAACATTATAAATAATAGTTTCTTCTTTAACTGGTACCGGTTCTTTAATTTCTTCTTTAATATGTGGGTGATATTTGATCCTTAGGGAGTTCAACATGAGTGGCGAATGATTCAAAAAGGAGGCTACTATCTCAGAGTCAAGTCCATATTTAGTGCTAAACTTTTGGAAAGCATCGGTATCCATAAAATATTTAACACGATCATACTTAAGTTTAATACTTGACTCTTTACTTTCGTCGAGTTCCCAATCTTCAGAGTTTCATTTAATTCTTTCCAAAAGATCCCATCGGAATTCAATAGTCTTCTTCATAAAAGAACCAGCACAAGAAGTATCAAGCATGGTTTGATCATTACGAGAAAGCCGAGCATAATTTTTTTGGATAATAATTATCTTGAGAGCTCATGATTGGGGCATGAATATAACATTGAATTAAGCCTTCCCAAGCTAGAGCGATACTTCCTCCTTCACGAGGCCAAAAATTATATATATAATTCCGATCACGATGAACTAGATGCATAGGATAATTTTTTTGGTGGAACTCCAATTTCAAAATATTCCAATTCCATGATCCAATATCATCACATAGCCTATAACATGCCAATGCTTTTACCTTCAAAGATAAAGGGAAAACTTTTTTCATAACTTTATCTCCGGGTAAACCTGCAAGCTTAAACAATCCACAAATTTGTTCTACATATATCAAGTGCATATCAGGATGTTCGGTTCCATCTCCTGCATAAGGATTAGCTAGCAGTTGTTCTATCATACCCGAAGGAATTTCATATTCAATATTTTCAGTAGGTGTAGTAGGTTGAGGGGTAGCTAATTGTGGTTCCAAACGAGGTGAAGATACCCCGAACAAACCCCTCAAAGGATTGTTTTCCATAGTAACAAGTGACAATAAATTTCAGCACACTATATAAATGTTTCCTTACCAAATTCCACTTACCAAAGGCGCTTCACTCCCTAGCAACGGTGCCAGAAAATAGCCTTGATCACCCACAAGTATAGGGGATCAATTGTAGCTTTTTTCGATAAGTAAGAGTGTCGAACCCAATGAGGAGCAGAAGGAAATGACAAGTACTTTTCAGCAAAGTAATGTCTGCAAGTGTTGAAATTGTAAGTAGAGGAGTAGTTTGATAGCAAGATAATTTGTAACGAGCAAGTAACGATAATAGTAACAAAATTGCAGCAAGGTAGCCCAATCCTTTTGAGGCAAAGGACAGGCCAAAACGGTCTCTTATGATAAGCAAAGCGTTCTTGAGGGTACACAGGAATTTCATCTAGTCACTTTCATCATGTTGGTTTAATTCGTGTTCGCTACTTTGATAATTTGATATGTGGGTGGACCAGTGCTTAGGTGTTGTTCTTACTTGAACAAACCTACTACTTATTATTAACCCTCCCGCAAGCATTCGCAACTACGAGAAAAGTATTAAGAATAAATTCTAACCATAGCATTAAACTTTTGGATCCAATCGGTCCCTTACGGAATAGCGCATAAACTGGGGTTTAAGCTTGTGTCACTCTAGCAACCCATCATCTAATTGCTACTCCAAAATGCATTCCCTTAGGCCCAAATATGGTGAAGTGTCATGTAGTTGACGTTCACATGAAGCCACTAAGGGAATCACAACATACATACTATCAAAATATCGAACACATATCAAATTCACATGATTACTTGCAACATGATTTCTTCCGTGACCTCAAGAACAAAGGTAACTACTCACAAATGATAAACATGCTCATGATCAGAGGGGTATTAAATAACATATTGGATCTGAACATATAATCTTCCATCAAATAAACCATATAGTAATCAACTACAAGATGTAATCAACACTACTAGTCACCCACAAGCACCAATCTATAGTTCCGGTAACAAGATTGAACACAAGAGATAAACTAGGGTTTGAGAGGAGATGGTGCTATTGAAGATGTTGATGGAGATTGCCCTCCCCAAGATGGGAGAGTTGTTGGTGATGATGATGACGATGATTTCCCCCTCCGGGCGGGAAGTATCACTAGCGGAATTGCTCCGCCGGAGGGCAAAAGTGCTCCTGCCCAAGTTCCTCCTCGAGGCGGCGGCGCTTCGTCCTGAAAGTCCTCCATTTATTTTTTCTAGGTCAAAATGACTTATATACCAAAATATGGGCACCAGAGGTGGGCCGAGGAGGGCACAACCCACCAGGGCACGCCTGGGCTCCCTGGCGCGCCCAGGTGGGTTGTGCCCACCTGGTGGGCCCCCTCTGGAACTTATTGTTGGGGAACGTAGTAATTTCAAAAAAATCCTACGCACATGCAAGATCCATCTAGGTGATGCATAGCAACAGGAGGGGAGAGTGTTGTCCACATACCCTCATAGACCGAAGCGGAAGCGTTATGACAACGCGGTTGATGTAGGCTTATGGCTTCATGATCGGACCGATCCTAGCACTGAAGGTACGGCACCTCCGCGATCTGCACATGTTCAGCTCGGTGACGTCCCACAAACTCTAGATCCAGTGGAGTGTCGAGGGAGAGCTTCATTAGCACGATGGTATGCTGACGATGATGATCAAGTTACCGAAGCAGGGCTTCACCTAAGCACTACAACGATATGACCGAGATGCAAATCTGTGGAGGGGGGCACCGCACACCGCTAAAAAATTAACTTGTGTGTCTATGGGGTGCCCCCTCCCCCGTATATAAAGGAGGGGAGGAGGAGGCCGGCCGGCCCTAGAGGGTGCGCCAAGGGGGGAGGAATCCTCCTCCTAGTATGAGTAGGATTCCTCCTTTCCTAGTCCTACTAGGAGGGGGAAGGAAGTAGAGGGGGAGGGAGAGGGAAAGAGGGGCCGCACCCCCTCCCCTAGTCCAATTCGGACTCCCTTGGGGGGCACCTCCTGGATGTTGCCCTCTCTCTCCCCTAAAGCCCACTAAGGGCCCAATAACTTCCCAGGGGGGGTCCAGTAACCCTCCGGCACTCCGGTTTTATCTGAAACCTCCCGGAACACTTCCGATTTCCGAACATTGCCGTCCAATATATCAATCTTTATGTCTCGACCATTTCGAGATTGCTCGTTATGCCCGTGATCATATCCGGGACTCCGAACTACCTTTGGTACATCAAAACACATAAACTCATAATACCGATCATCACCGAACGTTAAGCGTGCGGACCCTACGAGTTTGAGAACTATGTAGACATGAACGAGACTCATCTCCGGTCAATAACCAATAGCGGAACCTGGATGCTAATATTGGTTCCTACATATTCTACGAACATCTATATCGGTCAAACCGCATAACAACATATGTTGTTCCTTTTGTCATTGATATGTTACTTGCCCGAGATTCGATCGTCCGTATCTCAATACCTAGTTCAATCTCGTTACCGACAAGTCTCTTTACTCGTTCCGTCATGCAACATCCCATAACTAACTTATTAGTCACATTGCTTGCAAGGCTTATAGTGATGTGCATTACCAAGAGGGCCTAGAGATACCTCTTCGATACACAGAGTGACAAATCCTAATCTCGATCTATGCCAACTCAACAAACACCATCAGAGACACCTGTAGAGCATCTTTATAGTCACCCAGTTACATTGTGACGTTTGATAGCACACTAAGTGTTCCTCCGGTATTCGGGAGTTGCATAATCTCATAGTCATAGGAACATGTATAAGTTATGGAGAAAGTAATAGCAGTAAACTAAATGATCAAAGTGTTAAGCTAACGGATGGGTCAAGTCAATCATATCATTCTCTAATGATGTGATCCCGTTCATCAAATGACAACTCTTTGTCCATGGCTAGGAAACTTAACCATCTTTGATTAACGAGCTAGTCAATTAGAGGCATACTAGTGACACTCTGTTTGTCTATGTATTAACACATGTACTAAGTTTCCAGTTAATACAATTCTAGCATGAATAATAAACATTTATCATGATATAAGGAAATATAAATAACAACTTTATTATTGCCTCTAGGACATATTTCCTTCAGTCTCCCATTTGCACTAGAGTCAATAATCTAGATTACATTGTAATGATTCTAACACCCATGGAGTCTTGGTGATGATCATGTTTTGCTCGTGAGAGAGGCTTAGTCAACGGTCTGCAACATGCAGATCCATATGTATCTTGCAAATCTCTATGTCTCCCTGCTTGACTTGATCGTGGATGGAATTGAAGCGTCTCTTGATGTGCTTGGTTCTCTTGTGAAATCTGGATTCCTTTGCCAAGGCAATTGCACCATCATTGTCACAAAAGATTTTCATTGGACCCGATGCGCTAGGTATGACACCTAGATCGGATATGAACTCCTTCATCCAGACTCCTTCATTTGCCGCTTCCGAAGCAGCTATGTATTCCGCTTCACACGTAGATCCCGCCATGACGCTCTGCTTGGAACTGCACCAACTGACAGGTCCACCATTCAATAAAAATACGTATCCGGTTTGTGACTTAGAGTCATCCAGATCAGTGTCAAAGCTTGCATTGACGTAACCGTTTACGACGAGCTCTTTGTCACCTCCATAAATGAGAAACATATCCTTAGCCCTTTCAAGTATTTCAGGATGTTCTTGACCGTTGTCCAGTGATCCACTCCTGGATTACTTTGGTACCTCCCTGCTAAACTAATAGAAAGGCACACATCAGGTCTGGTACACAGCCTTGCATACATGATAGAACCTATGGCTGAGGCATAGGGAATGACTTTCATTTTCTCTCTATCTTCTGGAGTGGTCGGGCATTGAGTCTGACTCAACTTCACACCTTGTAACACAGGCAAGAACCCTTTCTTTGACTGGTCCATTTTGAACTTCTTCAAAACTTTATCAAGGTATGTGCTTTGTGCAAGTCCAATTAAGCGTCTTGATCTACCTCAATAGATCTTTATGCCCAATATATAAGCAGCTTCACCGAGGTCTTTCATTGAAAAGTTCTTATTCAAGTATCCTTTTATGCTATCCAGAAATTATGCATTATTTCCAATCAACAATATGTCATCCACATATAATATTAGAAATGCTACAGAGCTCCCACTCACTCTTTTTTGTAAATACAGGCTTCTCCGAAAGTCTGTATAAAACCATATGCTTTGATCACACTATCAAAGCGTACATTCCAACTCCGAGAGGCTTGCACCAGTCCATAAATGGATCGCTGGAGCTTGCACACTTTGTTAGCACCTTTAGGATCGACAAAACCTTCTGGTTGCATCATATACAACTCTTCTAGCCATTTTGCGGAATCTGGGCTCACCATCGCTTCTTCATAGTTCGTAGGTTCATCATGATCTAGTAGCATGACTTCCAGAACAGGATTACCGTACCACTCTGGCGCGGATCTCACTCTGGTTGATCTACGAGGTTCAGTAGTGTCTTGTTCTGAAGTTTCATGATCATTATCATTAGCTTCCTCACTAATTGGTGTAGGTGTCACAGAAACAGTTTTCTGTGATGCACTACTTTCCAATAAGGGAGCAGGTACAGTTACCTCGTCAAGTTCTACTTTCCTCCCACTCACTTATTTCGAGAGAAACTCCTTCTCCAGAAAGTTTCCGAACTTAGCAACAAAAGTCTTGCCTTCGGATCTGTGATAGAAGGTGTATCCAATAGTCTCCTTTGGATATCCTATGAAGACACATTTCTCCGATTTGGGTTCGAGCTTATCAGGTTGAAGCTTTTTCACATAAGCATCGCAGCCCCAAACTTTAAGAAACGACAACTTGGTTTTCTTGCCAAACCACAATTCATGAGGTGTCGTCTCAACAGATGTCGATGGTGCCCTATTTAACGTGAATGCAGCCGTCTCTAAAGCATAACCCCAAAACGATAGCGGTAAATTAGTAAGAGACATCATAGATCACACCATATCTAACAAAGTGCGGTTATGACGTTCGGACACACCATTACGCTGTGGTGTTTCAGGTGGCGTGAGTTGCGAAACTATTCCGCATTGTTTCAAATGAAGACCAAACTCGTAACTCAAATATTCTCCTCCACGATCAGATCGTAGAAACTTTATTTTCTTGTTACGATGATTTTCCACTTCACTCTGAAATTCTTTAAACTTTTCAAATGTTTCAGACTTATGTTTCATCAAGTAGATATACCCATATCTGCTCAAATCATTTGTGAAGGTAAGAAAATAACGATACCCGCCGCGAGCATCAACACTCATCGGCCTGCATACATCAGTATGTATTATTTTCCAACAAGTCTGTTGCTCGCTCCATTGTTTCGAAGAACAAAGTCTTAGTCATCTTGCCCATGAGGCATGGTTCGCAAGCATCAAGTGATTCCAAAAGTCTGTCAGTATGGAGTATCTTCATGCGCTTTACAACAATATGACATAAACGGCAGTGCCACAAATAAGTTGCACTATCAATATTAAACTTATATCTTTTGTCTTCAATACTGTGAACATGTGTATCACTACTATTAAGATTTAGTAAAAATAGAACACTCATCAAGGGTGCATGACCATAAAAGATATTACTCATATAAATAGAACAACCATTATTTTTTGATTTGAATGAATAACCGTCTCGCATCAAACAAGATTTAGATATAATCTTCATGCTCAACGCTGGCACCGAATAACAATTATTTAGGTCTAAAACTAATCCCGAAGGTAGATGTAGAGGCAGCATGCTGACGGCGATCACATCGACTTTGGAACCATTTCCCACGCGCATCGTCACCTTGTCCTTAGCCAATCTTCGCTTAATCTGTAGCCCCTATTTCGAGTTGAAAATATTAGCAACAGAACCAGTATCAAATACCCAGGTGCTACTGCGAGCTTTAGTAAGGTACACATCAATAACATATATATCAAATATACCTTTCACTTTGCCATCCTTCCTCTCCGCCAAATACTTGGGGCAGTTCCGCTTCCAATGACCAGTCCCTTTGCAGTAGAAGCACTCAGTCTCAGGCTTAGGTCCAGACTTGGGTTTCTTCTCTTGAGCAGCAGCTTGTTTGCCGTTCTTCTTGAAGTTCCATTTCTTCTTCCCTTTACCCTTTTTCTTGAAACTGGTGGTCTTGTTGACCATCAACACTTGATGTTCCTTCTTGATTTCTACCTCCGCAACCTTTAGCATTGCGAAGAGCTCGGGAATTGTCTTATCCATCCCTTGCATATTATAGTTCATCATGAAGCTCTTGTAACTTGGTGGCAGTGATTGAAGAACTCTGTCAATGACACTATCATCTGGAAGATTAACTCCCAGCTGAGTCAAGTGGTTGAGGTACCCAGACATTCTGAGTATATGTGATAGAGGCGGAGGTGACCAGTCTTTCAATGAGATGGTGGCTATCGTTTTGGAGGAAGTCAACTTTGACGATCCGACTACAAACGTGCGAGGACGTCGTGCCTTAGCAATCGCTAAACCAACTCCAAGAGGTTATTGACCATGCCGGAGCACGATCAACCTGACCACGAAGGTCTGTTTCCTGCAGGCAAACGAAGAACAAGCAAGAAACTAAGATTGCAATCTGGGTATTGCGAATATAAGAGGAAAGCTTTATTGATCAAGGTGGGGTTCTGTGACGTCTTGGTCTGGTTGTTGAACACAAACGAAGTACGCGAAGTTGCAGCTATGGCGAACTTTTAACCTAAACAAAACCCGAAGTCTAAACTACGCCCTAAGGGCTGTATTTATGGAGGAAGAGGGGGGAATTTCGTGGTCCTTGGAGGAGGGGTCCAAAACAAACCCTAACTCTTGTTTCCCTAGACATACAGACTCTAAAAACAGCCTATACTTAAGTATTTCGAAAATACATGGGCCTGGCCCAATAATAAGGTGACGCGGCACCTAGAATAGCCTCTGGACGAAATTTATGGAGTGGCATCTTGTATATTTTGTCCAAGGCTTCATGCACTCCTTATGGTGGCTCCAAAGTCCTGAAATCATCACTTGTAACTCCGTTCTTTATCCCCTTGCGCATGCCATCATCTCCTTGCTTGGTCTTGCTCAAGTGTTCATCCCTCTTATCCATGCCAGGCCCTTCATTTGTAAGCAAAACAAATGTATCAAATTTAGGCATCATCATATTCTCATGAACATTAGAATCATTACCAAGAAACAAAAGTACCTGATAACTTAATTTGTGTGCGCGAGCTCTAGTAATTGGTCCAGTATGTATAGCAGCAGGGGTTGTGGGTATAACAATGGTAGTGATGTCCTCATCATCCTCCCCTTCTTGAAATGAAGTGGTCCTCGACGGAAGCTCATCTTCCTCACCCAAGTAAGGCTTCAAATCTACAATGTTAAAAGTGGGACTAACCCCAAAATCTGCAGGCAGCTCAAGTTTATATGCATTATCATTTATTTTCTCTAACACCTTAAAAGGACCATCAGCACGTGGCATTAGCTTTGATTTGCGCAAACTATGAAATCTATCCTTACGCAAATGTAACCAAACAAGATCTCCAGGTGCAAACACAACATGTTTTCTACCCTTATCTCTAGCAAGTTTATATTTAGCATTCATACGCTCAATGTTTTCCTTAGTTAACTCATGCATTTTTAAAATCAATTCAACACGTTCTTTAGCATCAAAATTAACCTTCTCTGAAGATGGAAGAGGCAACAAATCAATAGGTGCTCGAGGTAGGAAACCATACACAATTTCAAAAGGGCACATCTTAGTAGTAGAATGCAATGAACGATTATAAGAAAATTCAATATGAGACAAGCATTCTTCCCACATTTTCTTATTATTCTTCAAAACAGCCCTAAGCATAGTAGACAATGTTCTATTGACTACTTCGGTTTGTCCATCAGTTTGGGGGTGACAAGTAGTACTAAAAAGCAATTTAGTCCCCAACTTAGCCCATAAACATCTCCAAAAGTGGCTAAGAAATTTAGTATCACGATCTGAAACAATAGTATTTAGCACACCATGCAAGCGAATACTTTCATGAAAGAACAAATCAGCAACATTAACAGCATCATCACTTTTATGACATGGTATAAAGTGTGCCAATTTCGAAAATCTATCCACGACAACAAATATGCTATCCCTCCCCTTCTTTGTTCGAGGTAAACCTAAAACAAAGTCCATAGATATATCCTCCCAAGGAACACTAGGTACAGGCAAAGGCATATATAAACCATGAGGATTAAGTCGTGACTTAGCTTTTTGACATGTAGTGCAGCGAGCAACAAAACGCTCAACATCCCGTCTTATCTTTGGCCAAAAGAAATGTGTAGCAAGTATATCCTCCGTCTTCTTTACGCCAAAGTGTCCCATTAATCCTCCTCCATGCGCCTCCTGCAACAACAAAAGATGAACGGAGCTAGCTGGAATGCATATCTTGTTAGCACGAAACACAAATCCATCGTTAACAATGAACTTGTTCCAAGTTCTCCCTTCCTTACAATTCTGCAATACATATTTAAATTCAGCATCATGCACATATTGATCTTTGATGGTCTCCAAACCAAATATTTTAAAGTCAAGTTGTGAAAGCATAGTATAAAGGCGAGACAATGCATCAGCAATAACATTTCCCTTCCCCTTCTTGTGTTTATTGACATAAGGGAAAGTCTCAATGGATTCAACCCATTTAGCATGTCTACGGTTCAGTTTTGCTTGACTTTTAATGTGTTTCAAAGATTCATGATCAAAATGTATAACAAATTCCTTGGGCCATAAATAATGTTGCCATGTTTCTAAGGTCCGAACAAGAGCATATAATTCTTTATCATAAGTAGAAAGTTCAGACTAGGCCCACTCAATTTTTCAGAAAAGTATGCAACAGGTTTGCCATCTTGTAATAACACACCTCCTAATCCAATTCCACTAGCATCACATTCAAGCTCAAAGTCTTATTAAAATCAGTAAGTTGAGGAAAGGAGCATGTGTCAACTTATCTTTCAATAACGTGAAGGCTTCTTCCTATGCGGTACCTCAAACAAAAGGCACATCCTTCTTTGTAAGCTCGTTGAGAGGTGCAACAATGGTGCCGAAATCTCTCACAAAACGCCTATAGAAACCAGCGAGGCCAAGGAAACTCCTCACTTGTGTGACCGTTTTGGGCTGCGGCCAACTCTCAATAGCTTCAATCTTGGCTTTATGAACTTCAATTCCCTGTGGAGTAACAACATAGCCAAGAAAAGATACTCGGTCGCTGCAAAAGGTGCACTTTCCAAGGTTACCAAACAAACGTGCATCACGTAGAGCAATAAAAACAACACGTGAATGTTCCAAATGTTCCTCCAAAGATTTTCTATAAATCAGTATATCATCAAAATAGACTACCACAAATCGTCCAATGAAAGCACATAAAACTTCGTTCATCAAGCTCATGAAAGTACTAGGTGCATTAGTTAACCCAAAAGGCATGACTAACCACTCATATAAACCAAGCTTAGTTTTAAATGCAGTTTTCCATTCATCTCCCAATTTCATACGAATTTGATGGTATCCACTACGCAAATCAACTTTGGAGAATATTGTAGAGCCACTCAATTCATCAAGCATATCATCTAGCCTAGGAATAGGATGACGATAACGAATAGTAATATTATTAATGCCTCTACAATCAACACACATACACGATGTACCATCCTTGTTCGTCACTAGAATAATAGGAACAACACAAGGACTGAGGGATTCACGAATATAACCTTTGTCGAGCAGCTCCTGGACTTGACGCATAAACTCCTTCGTCTCCTCTAGATTGGTATGGTATGGTGCACGGTTGGGTAGCGAAGCACCGGGAATTAAGTCAATCTGATGCTCAATCCCTCGAATAGGTGGTAATCCCGGTGGCACATCTTGTGGAAAGACGTCAATGAACTCCTACAGAATGTTAGTAACAACAGGAGGCAAAGAGGAAGGCACGTCCTCGAATGAAAATAATGCCTCTTTGCACACAAAAGCATAGCAAATATATTTGCTGAAATCTAGATCATCAATATCAGATTTGGTGGCAAGTAAACATACACTTTTCAATTTAATTTTAGAAGCAACATTAGATGGTTTATTATTAGGCTTCATGTGTTGCTCAAATTCTTTTGCCACAATATGATTTTCACTCTTGTTTTTCTCCTGTTTTGCTTTATTAGCTCTATTAATATCATCTTTCAAAATGGAATCAGGAGTCATAGGAAGCAAAGTAATATTTTTATCCTTATGAACAAGAGTATACTGATTGTTTCTACCATGGTGTATAGAATTTTTATCAAATTGCCATGGTCTACCAAGTAATAAGGAACATGCTTGCATAGGTACCACATCACAATCAACATAATCAGCATAGGTAGAGATACTAAAATGCACACGAACAGTACATGTTACCTTAACCTTGCCGCCGTTGTTGAACCATTGGATGTAGTAAGGATGTGGATGCGGTCTTATGGTGAGAGAGAGAGAGCTTCTCCACCATCCCCATGCTAGCCAAGTTATTGGGCTTCCTCCATCTATGATGACGCGAATAGAACGTTCCTTCACAACTCCCTTTGTATGGAACAAATTATGCCTCTGATTTTGCTCAGCTTGTGTAGCCAGCACACTCAAAACACGTTGAGCAACTAAACATTCATACCTGTCAGCATCTTCAGCAGCCATGTATTGCGTCTCATGATCAGAATCAACTCCACCGTGTTCTTCATGTGTAATAAGAGCCAAAGTCTCCTCATCATAGTCACTAGCGGACTCATACCCACCATCCTCAATAGCAATCATCACACACTGAGATTTGCATTCTCTCGCAAAATGTCCTCTTCCCTTACAACGACGACAAATAATATCAGTTGTGTGCTCTGTTGATGCCATGGAAGAAGAAGAGCTCTGCTCAGGCCCGACAGGTGTGCTCTTGGCAGATAGTGGTGGTTGTGCCTGCTTTCTTGTATCACGGCTGGAGGTGGCACCTGATAGATGTGCTGGTGTAGTGGAAGTAGAGGATGCACGTGGTGTCCATGATGAAGATCGACCTGTAGAAAAGTTAGTTCGCGCCAATGCCTCTCGATCCAGCACTTCACGTTCAGCTTTACAAGCAAGATGGAATAAACGAGTGATATTATTATACTCCCTATACTCTAGAATGGTCTGAATGGTCTGAATCTCTTTATTTAATCCACCCATAAAACGTGCAAGCATAGATTCATTCTCCTCAACAATACCACACCTAATCATGCTAGTTTGTAATTCCTGATAATATTCTTCTACATAATTTTTCCTTGTCTTAAATGCTGCAATTTTTGAATTAATTCACGTTGATAATATGGTGGAACCCAATGAGTATGCATAGCAGTTTTCAAAGCAGCCCAAGTAGCTGGAATAGGATATAATCTATAATGTTCAGACCACCAAACACATGCAAAGCTAGTGAAAGCACAAATAGCAGCAGGAACACGTCTCTCCTCAGGATATTGTAAACATGTAAATCGTTGTTCAGTTTCTAACTTCCAAGTAAGATATATATCAGGAACATATCTACCCTTAAATGGTGGAATATTCAATTTCAGTTTTGGGAGATGGTCATGATCTCGTACCTAAGGGAGAGCCCTACCATTGCCGTTATTTGCATGTGGACGACCTGGTGGTTGTGGTGCTGGTGGTTGCACGTAGTTCTGATTTTGATCAACCTCATCCTCGTAATCTCTCGCATAATCATCCTCCTCCGCATCAGCAGCAGGAGCCACAGAAGTATCAATAGCAGCACCAACAGTTTGGCCAGGCGCAAGAGGGACACGGCTCGCTCGGCGGAGGGCTGTTTCGTGACGTGGAGGTAGTCGTCGCCGTCATCGTTGTTGTTGTTGTTGTTGTTGTTGTTGTTGTTGTTGTTGTTGTTGTTGTTGTTGTTGTTATTGTTGTTGTTGTAGAGGTGCGTTAGGTGCGGGCGGTGGTGGTGGTGGAAGACGCGCGAGCAGTTCATTAAACTTGTTATCGAGCTTTGTTTCGAACGTCTTCTCCAGGCCATCTATCTTCTTCATGGCCTCTTCAAATCTGTTTAGCACATCTTGCACCTGTTCACTCATCATTTCCTGAAATTTATCATGCAACTCCTTATTCGTCATGTTCCCCCAGTCAGTATCGTCAGCTTGTGAGCCTGCGATGGTTAGCAGCAATAGAAACACACAAGAATATGATCCTACAAACTACTAACAAGAGGTGGTGGTTGGTGTCACAAATCCGTCAAGCAAATCACAAATTCTTACCAGTTCTTACCCAACAACAGGCGGTGATCGGCAGCCGTCGTAGTCAAAACTCTCAAAGCTTGGATAGAGAGATTACTAGGAAGAGTCAAACGCGCGACGGAGATGTATGTGGAGCTCGGAAGGCTTATAATATGGTAGCAAAAAGGGTCAGCAATAATCAATTCAGATATGCAAAGTTGAATAAACGTTCAATGACGGTACTATGCTGGTCCTAGGCTAGACCGTACTAGAGACGCGAGCCTAGAACACTAACAAAATCACGACGCTGCACGTAAACAAGGGAGGAGCACACTCTGAATTTTTTTCCACTTTTTTCACTTTTTTTTGCTCCGCAACAAATTTTTTTCGGAAAAAGTCTACAAATGTCCTAAAAACTACCTAGCCAAAATTTTCCAGACTTAGTTTTTTTTAACTGGAACTATTTTTCTTCTGCGGATGGCTCGAAAGTTGAGGAGTCCTACTCTGTCACGACTCGGAGTATCGCATAATCTGGAAATCAAAAACAAAGCAACAATTACTGGACTCGGACTAGGACTGGTGGCGGAGGTGAAGCTAGTGGAATCTCGGACCGGTGGCGGAAATGAAGCTGGTGGAACTCAGACTGGTGGCGGATTTATGTTGCAGGTGGACTCGGATTGGCGTGATGGCGACTGATATGTGGTGGTGTATATGGACTCGGATTGGCGGTGAATATGTGGTGGTGGTATATGGCAGCGGCGATGAAGTTGGTGCGGTGGTGGTATATGGCAGCGGCGGCGATGATGATGCGGTGGTGATATATGGCAGTGGCGACGTGACAACCTATGAACAGAACTCGAAACTCTAAAGGACTAGATGCTAAGACTAGCAACTTGACACGATGATGCAACCACAAATTCAACAAAGAAAATACAGAAAAGATATGTAAAGGCTCAGATTGGTTCGGATAGGATGAACTAACCCTAATTTTTTGGCTTTTTCGTGGACTATAGGTATGAAGAACAGACTTGATGTAAACTATGAAAAGATGTAAAATTTCACCGAGTAACCTAGAAATCTGATACCACTTGATAGAGGCGAAGGTGTCCCGTCTTTCGATGAGATAGTGGCTATCGTTTTGGAGGAAGTCGAGTTTGACGATCCGACTACGAACGTGCGAGGACGTCGCGCCTTAGCAATCGCTAAACCAACTCTGAGAGGTTAATGACCATGCCGGAGCACGATCAACCTGACCACAAAGGTCTTATCCTGCAGGCAAACGAAGAACAAGCAAGAAACTAAGATTGCAATCTGGGTATTGCGAATACAAGAGAAAAGCTTTATTGGTCGAGGTGGGGTTCTGTGACGTCTTGGTCTGGTTGTTGATCACAAAAGAAGTACGCGAAGTTGTAGCTATGGCGAACTTTTAACCTAAACGAAACCAAAGTCTAAACGACGCCCTAAGGGTTGTTTATATGGAGGAAGAGGGGGGAATTTCTTGGCCCTTGGAGGAGGGGCCCAAAACCAACCCTAACTCTTGTTTCCCCACACATACAGACTCTAAAAATAGCCTATACTTAAGTATTTCGAAAATACATGGGCCTGGCCCAATAATAAGGTGACACAGCACCTAGAATAGCCTCTGGACGTAATTTATGAAGTGGCATCTTGTATATTTCGTCCAAGGCTTCATGCACTCCTTATGGTGGCTCCAAAGTCCTGAAATCATCACTTGTAACTCCGTTCTTGATCCCCTTGCGCATGCCATCATCTCCATGCTTGGTCTTGCTCCAGTGTTCATCCCTCTTATCCATGCCAGGCCCTTCATTTGTAAGCAAAACAAATGTATCCAATTTAGGCAGCATCATATTCTCATGAACATTCGAATCATTACCAAGAAATGAAAGTACCTGATAATTTAATTGGCGTGCGCGAGCTCTAGTAATTGGTCCAGTATGTATAGCAGCAGGGGCTGTGGGTGTAACAATGGTATTGATGTCCTCATCAATATGTTCACTGACAGAACTATTCTCCTCCATTTTGCAGCTGTAGAACTTATTGGAGACTTCATATCTCTCAATCCGGGCATTTGCATGAAATATTAACTTCAACTCCTGGAACATCTCATATGCTCCATGACGTTCAAAATGTCGTTGAAGTCCCGGTTCTAAGCCATAAAGCATGGCACACTGAACTATCGAGTAGTCATCAGCTTTGCTTTGCCAGACGTTCATAACATTTGGTGTTGCTCCTACAACGGGTTTGTCACCTAGCGGAGCTTCCAGGACGTAATTCTTCTGTGCAACAATGAGGATAATCCTCAAGTTACGGACCTAGTCCGTGTAGTTGCTACCATCATATTTCAACTTAGCTTTCTCTAGGGATGCATTAAGATTCAATGGAACAACAGCATGGGCCATCTATCTACAACAACATAGACATGCAAAATACTATCAGGTACTAAGTTCATGATAAATTAAAGTTCAAAATCATATTACTTAAGAACTCCCACTTAGATAGACATCCCTCTAATCATCTAAGTGATCACGTGATCCATATCAACTAAACCATGTCCGATCATCACGTGAGATGGAGTAGTTTTCAATGGTGAACATCATTATGTTGATCATATCTACTATATGATTCATGCTCGACCTTTCGGTCTCAGTGTTCCGAGGCCATATCTGCATATGCTAGGCTCGACAAGTTTAACCTGAGTATTCCGCGTGTGCAAAACTGGCTTGCACCCGTTGTATGTGAATGTAGAGCTTATCACACCCGATCATCACGTGGTTTCTCGGCACGACGAACTGTATCAACGGTGCATACTCAGGGAGAACACTTATACCTTGAAATTTAGTGAGAGATCATCTTATAATGCTACCGCCGAACTAAGAAAATAAGATGCATAAAGGATAAACATCACATGCAATCAATGTAAGTGATATGATATGGCCATCATCATCTTGTGCCTTTGATCTCCATCTCCAAAGCACCGTCATGATCACCATCGTCACCGGCTTGACACCTTGCTCTTCCATCGAAGCATCGTTGTCGTCTCGCCAACTTTGCTTCTACGGCTATCGCTACCGCTTAGTGATAAAGTAAAGCAATTACATGGCGATTGCATTTCATACAATAAAGCGAGAAACATATGGCTCCTGCCAGTTGCCAATAACTCTGTTACAAAACATGATCATCTCATACAATTAAATTTAGCATCATGTCTTGACCATATCACATCACAACATGCCCTGCAAAAACAAGTTAGACGTCCTCTACTTTGTTGTTGCAAGTTTTACGTGGCTACTACGGGCTTCTAGCAAGAACCGTTCTTACGTACGCATCAAAACCACAACGTAGTATAGTGATTGCTTTTTGATCTTCAGAAAGAACCCTGTTCATTGAAACCGATTCAACTAAAGTTGGAGAAATAGACACCCACTAGCCACCCGTGTGCGAAGCACGTCGGTAGAACCAGTCTCGCGTAAGCGTACATGTCGGAGTAATGGGCCACGGGTAGGCTAACCCAGGCCCAGAACCTTTCAAGACATTGGGGCAGGCTGCACCCCTCAAGACCCCAGGACGAAGAGTCGCCTTCCGAGAGTCGGCTGCGAGGCAGCCGACTGCCCACTCGCGGCCGAGTCCGGAGGACGACTTCAGGATGAGCCGACTCCTGACTAGCGACTTCCAGAGAAGCCGGCCATGGGGAGTCGGCCCGCGACACCAACAACCCCCATGCCCTCATAAAGAGGGACGGGACGGGGAGTGGCCATAGTAAGGTCCACTCCCACCCTTTTCCAAGGGCAGGCGTGGCCACAGTACATCGTACCCGCGGAGATCTCCGCCCGGCGCGACACTGTTGCCATGCCGACCCTGACGTCAGCCCCAGTGGGTGGAGTCCTGTGCCCACGACGGCCTGCCGGTATGACCCAGGGACGACGGGTCCCTCCAATCGGTGGGCGTACGGAAGACGGCGAGAGCGCCACCAGTCGGCCCAGTTGGGAGTCGGCCCCCAGGAGTCGGCGGGCCCCTCCCACGGGCCCCACGCGCCATTAACCAGACGCGATAGGGAGTGGCCACAGTGATCGCCCGCCAGACGGCAGAGCTGTCGCCACGACCCCATGACCGAGCCCGCGTCATTAGAGGCACGGCTACAGTAATCTACAGCCGGCAAGACCCGCCCGCGGCGTACGCGGCCTGTCGGCTCCGTACCGAGCCAGTCGGCAGGGCCCACCAGTCGGCGGGCCCCAGGAGTCGGCGGATAAGACGGCGGCCAGAGAGACTGATGGCTGGGCCCGCGTCCAGCCGGATTACCGTTGTACCCCTGGGGGTAGGCCTATATAAACCCCCAGGGCACCCATGCAAAGGGTTGGAATCCATTAGCACTAGACCAGATCATATAGGAAGGAGAGAGCTAGCCTTGCCTTCTCCTACCTCCAGAAAACAGCTCAAGGAGCAACCATGTACACACTTTGCCATAGTGATCATGCGGAGACCCCGCAGAGCAGTAGTAGGGGTATTATCTCCACGGAGAGCCCCGAAGCTGGGTAAGATTCGCCGGCGTGCATGCCTTCGCCTTATCCCGTTTCCAGGCACCGGCAATGTTCTACTCGCTCCCACCATGATAAGCCATCCTTTGGCATATGTCGCACCCAACCCCCGACATTTGGCGCCCACCGTGGGGCCTGGTGCACCGTCGTCCGGAGACCTGCTCTGGACGGGAACCCTTTTTCTCCCTGGCGAGCGCAGCTAGCCCGGCACGCCAGACGGAGTTTGTGCTGACGCACTGCATGGTGCTGATATCGCCTGTGCAGCCAGCTGCCTCGCCGATCTTGTCGGCGAGGTTCGCCTCTCCGACGAGCCTGCATCCGACGCAGGCACGGGCGGCCCCGAGAGCCTCCTCGCGGGCCTCCTTGACCAACTCCACGTCGCCGGCGAGCCTGCCGTGGACTTGGACTCTGTAGGCTCCACCGACCCGATGCTGGTCGACTCCGACACCGCGTCACTCGACGCGTTCCTCACCAATGTGGTGGTCTACGACGAGCCGCTCCCTCGCGCGAGAGCGACGGAAGCACCGTCACAGAGGTGCTCGTCATTAGTCATGATAAGCATCCCGGCGAAGGAGCGCATGACCCACTTGGCGCGGCACTGCAAGACCTGACCGCGCCCATTCCGGAAGACGCTGACGCAGAGACGTTGGAGGCGCGCCGCCTTCAGCTCGTCGAAGGCACGAAGAAGCTGGCTAGCATGAGACGCTTGTCAGAAGCCTACCAGCGTGAGATGGATCACACTGTAGGTGGCTCGCCAGCCTCAACTGGGCCCAGCCGCCTAGGCGCGGTCCAGCAGCACGGCGTGGCCATCGCCAACCTATTTGGGGCAAATCGCCCTGTGTACGCCACACCTGCGGAGAACATTCGAGCCGCCCAGGCGATGGTGGACGAGCTGGACAACTTCGAGGGTGAAGAGCGCCGCCTGATGGCGCAGCGAGTCCAGCGGCTCCTTGACACGGCTGTCGCGCAGAACGAGGCCGGCTGCCGCACAGAGGCGCCGCGGCGACAAAACGACAACCGCCTCCACGCCGAGACCAAGGTGCGACATCTCGGACACCGACCGGCGGCGCCCACGGAAGAAAAGACAAGGATCCGGTTGTTAGCTGCAGTCGGACTCGCGTTACCATAGAGCGCGACCAAGACGGCCGCCCGAGAGTAGTGGAACGACGGGACGGCTGTCCGCCTCCTCCTCCTCGCAAGGAAAGGCGAGTCTCCCGCCGCCTGTTGACCATCTGACTCTCGGCGACCGCCTTGGCCGCCGAGAGGGAGTCGGAGAAAATGACGCCCGCCACCGGATCGACCGACCTCACCGATCCCTGGAGCTGGAAGAAGAAGACGAGTTGGGTCCGCCTTGTTTCGGGCCCCGCATTCGAGATGAGCCCTTTCCCAAAAGGTTCATGCTCCCAAGAGACACGCCCAAGTACACCGGCTCTGTGAAGCCAGAGGACTGGCTGGTTGACTACTCCACGAACGTCAACATAGCGAATGGCAACAAGCGTGTTGCCGTAAAATACGTTCCGCTCATGCTCCAGGGCACGGCCCGGACATGCCTGAACAGCCTGAAGCCCCGTAGCATCAACAGTTGGGTCGATTTCACCGATGCATTCGTCCGCAACTTCACAAGCACGTACAAGTGTCCTTCCAAGCCTCGTCAGCTTTCATTGTGCGTGCAAGGCCCCAACGAGTCGACTCGCGACTACCTCACGCGTTGGGCCGAGCTTCGGAACTCCTGCGAGGGCGTGCATGAGATGCAGGCTATCGAGTACTTCACCGCCGGGTGCAGAGAAGGCACCCTCCTCAAGCACAAGCTCCTTTGCGACGAGCCAGAAACCCTTGACGAGCTGCTGATCATAGCAGACAAGTATGCCACGGCCGACTCCTCCATGAAGGCGGAGATTCAAGTTAGTGCGACTGGCAAAGTGGTCCCTCAGGCTCCTAGAACTCCGGCTGGAGACGCCAGTCGGCGACAACAGCAGAGCGACCACAAGCGCAAGGCCCCACAGTCGGCTTCCAGCAGCCGGCAGGTGGCGACAGTCGAAGACCAGCAGCCGGAAGGGCAGCCTCCACCCAAGCGACAGAAAGGTGGCAAGCCCAACTGGTTGCCGGCTTTCTCATACGAGCAGACTCTGGATGGTCCTTGCAAGTTCCACAGCGGCGCGAAGCCGTCGAACCACATCACTCGGAAGTGCCACTGGCTCACCAGGATCGGCAAAGGAGACGGCCTCCTGCCTCCCCTGCCTGCTGGGCAGCAGCCTCCGCCTCCGCCCCAGCAGCCGGCTGTCAGGCCAGTCGGCGCAGTACAAGACGAGTACCCCGAAGAGCATGGAGCCTACGTGGTATTTACCAGCGTGGCTGATGATCGACGCAGCAGGCGGCTGCAGCAGCAAGACGTGAATGCAGTAGCATCAGAGACACTAGAATTCATGCACTGGTCCAAGAAGCCTATCAGCTGGAGCAGAGCTGATCACCCAGAGGTGATGCCGAGTCCGGGTTCCTATGCCTTGGTCTTGGATGCCACCTTTGCCAAAGATAGACGAGCTGCTCGTTTCTCGCGATTTCTGATAGACGGAGGCAGCAGCATCAACATCCTGTACAAGGACACCATGGAGAAGTTAGGAATCAAGCAAAGACAGCTTCAGAACAGCCGAATTGTATTCCACGGCATTGTTCCTGGCCTTTCCTGCTCACCAATCGGCAAGATCCTGATGGACGTCCTCTTTGGAGACAAAGTTCACTTCCGCCGAGAGTCAGTTTGGTTTGAGGTGGTGGATCTCGAGAGCCCATACCATGCATTACTTGGCCAACCCGCCCTGGCCAAGTTCATGGCGGTCCCCCACTACGCCTACCTCAAGATGAAGATGCCTAGTTCCAAGGGGATTTTGACCGTAGCCGGCGACTACCGGAAGTCGTCTGCCTGTGCGGCTGAAAGTAGTCGGTTGGCCGAGTCCCTGGTGATCGCGGCCGAGAAGCGGCTTCTTGACCAGGTTGTGGCGATGGCCGACAAGCAGCTAGAGGTGTCGCCTAACCCCAAGGAGTCGGAGGCTGAGGGTTCGTTCAAGCCAGCCAAAGAGACAAAGATACCCTTGGGTCCGGAGCACCCAGAGAGGTACGCTGTCATAGGCGCAAACCTCGACAACAAATAGGAAGGTGAGCTCGTCGATTTCCTCTGTGAGAATCGGGACATCTTCGCATGGTCCCCCAAATACATGCCAGGTGTACTGACAGAATTCGCCGAGCACAAGTTACATGTCCGATCTGATGCGAAGCCAGTCAAGCAGCCCTTGCGCCGCCTATCAGAAGAAAAGAAAAGAGTTGTCGGAGAAGAGATAGCCCGACTCCTAGTAGCCGGCTTCATTATGGAAGTATTCTTTCCAGAGTGGCTAGCCAACCCGGTCCTGGTACTGGAGAAGAACAAGCAGTGGCGAATGTGTATTGACTACACAAGCCTCAACAAGGCTTGCCCCAAGGACCCGTTTGCTTTGCCAAGAATTGATCAGGTGATAGACTCCACAGCCGGATGCGAGCTGTTGAGCTTCTTGGATGCATATTCAGGATAGCACCAGATCAAGCTGAACCCGGCTGATAGACTGAAGACCGCCTTCATCACACCGTTTGGAGCCTTCTGCTACCTAACCATGACGTTCGGCTTGAGGAATGCCGGCGCCACCTTTCAGCGTTGCATGCAGAAGTGCCTTCTCAAGCAACTCGGCAGAAACGCCCATGTCTACATGGACGATGTGGTGGTGAAGACGGAGAAGCATGGAACACTGCTGGAAGACCTCAAGGAGACCTTTGAGAACCTGCGCCGATTCCAGATCAAGCTCAACCTTGAGAAGTGCGTCTTCGGATTACCAGCCGGCCAACTCCTTGGTTTCCTGGTCTCTGAACGTGGCATAGAGTGCAACCCTGTAAAGATCAAGGCCATTGAGAGGATGGAGGTACCCAGCCGTCTGCTGGACGTGCAAAAGTTCACTGGCTGCTTGGCGTCCATCAGCCGATTCATCAGTCGGCTGGGCGAGAAAGCTCCCCCTTATACCAGCTCATGAAGAAGACCATTTTTTTCGAGTGGAACCACAAGGCGGACGAAGCCTTTCTCCAGTTGAAGAAGATGTTGACTACTCCACCCGTTCTGGCGGCTCCGACTCCTAAGGAGCCCATGCTCCTGTACATCGCCGCCACTAGCCGGGTAGTCAGCACAGTCATTGTAGTGGAACGCAAGGAGGAAGGCAAGGCACTACCTGTCCAGAGACCGGTATATTACCTGAGCGAAGTGCTGTCGACCTCCAAGCAGAACTACCCCCACTACCAGAAGATGTGCTATGGCATGCACTTTGCCGCCAAGAAGTTGAAGCCTTACTTTCAAGAGCATCCAATCACTATGGTCTGCACGACCCCACTTGCCGAGATCATCGGAAGCCGAGATGCTTCTGGCCGAATGGCCAAATGGGCCATAGAGCTGGCTCCCTACACCATCTACTACCAGCCCCGCACCGCCATCAAGTCACAAGCACTGGCCGACTTCCTCGTCGACTGGGCCGAGACCCAGTACCTACCACCAGCGCCCGACTCCACCCATTGGCGGATGCATTTCGAATGCTCCAAGATGCGCACCGGCTTGGGAGCCGATGTTGTCCTCACTTCTCCTAAAGGCGACAAGCTCAAATACACACTGTAGATCCACTTTGCCGCCTCCAACAACGTTGTCGAATACGAGGCGCTCATTCATGGGCTCCGGCTTGCCAAAGAACTTGGCATTCGCCGGATCCTGTGTTATGGCGACTCGGACTTAGTGGTCCAGCAGTCGTCTGGTGACTGGGACGCCAAAGATGCAAACATGGAGAGTTACCGTTTCCTCGTGCAGCAACTCAGTGGATATTTCGAGGGGTGCGAGTTCCTCCATGTGCCAAGAAACGACAATGACCAAGCAGACGCCCTGGCACGAATCGGCTCTACCCGCCAAGCAATACCATCCGGTATCGCCCTTCAGCGCCTCCTCAAGCCGTCTGTCAAGCCTTCACCAGAATCAGACTCCATCTTTGTGCCGGCTCCCCCAGAAGAAGTCAGATCCGATTCCAGAGCCCCAACAGACGGTACGAGGATTTTGGCAGATGGCTCCAAAGCCGCCACAGTCGAAGCCGGCCCAGGGACTGTAGAACCTGGCCCGGGGACTGCGGCGGCCAGCCCGAAGACTCCAGAACTCGGCCCGAGGGCTGCACCAGTCGGCCCGGGGACTTCATTAATCCAGCAAGCAGTTGCTGACTCCAGCCCGCCGCCTCCCAGGCCAGCCGCCCTCGTCAAAGTCACAGTTCTGGCAATTGAAGAAATAGCAGCCCATCCTCAAATACCTGGTGAGCAAAGAGCTGCCGACTGATGAGATCTTAGCTCGGCAAGTACAACGCCGAGCGGTAGCCTACACCATAGTCAACAGAGAGCTGGTCAGGCGCAGCGTCACTGGTGTCTACCAGCGCTGCGTAGAGCCAGAGCAAGGCCAAGCAATTCTCAAAGACATCCATCAAGGCGAGTGCGACCACCATGCGGCTTCAAGAGCACTCGTCGCAAAAGCCTTCCGACACGGTTTCTTTTGGCCAACGGCCTTAGAAGAGGCCAAGGAATTGGTCCAAAATTGCAAAGGGTGCCAGAAGTTCCGCTCCAAGCCGCATCAGCCGGCTTCTGCACTCAAGACCATCCCCATTGCCTGGCCCTTCGCAGTTTGGGGCCTAGACATGGTGGGACCATTCAAGATGGCACGAGGTGGCTTAACTCACTTACTTGTCGTGGTGGACAAGTTCACCAAGTGGATAGAAGTGAAGCCAATCAAGAAACTGAATTGTCCGACTGCCGTGACTTTCATCTCCGACATCACAATTTGGTACGGCGTACCACACAGCATCATCACCGACAATGACACGAATTTGGCCAAAGGTGCCTTGGCCCGTTTCTGCACGACACAGGGCATCGGACTGGACCTAGTGTCCGTCGCCCATCCACAGTCAAACGGCCAGGTGGAGCGAGCAAACGGCCTCATCCTGTCCGGCATCAAGCCCCAACTGGTCAAGCCTCTGGAGCGCTCGGCTGGCTGCTAGCTCGATGAGTTGCCAGCCGTCCTCTAGAGTCTGTGCACGACTCCAAACAAGTCAACCAACTTCACGCCTTTCTTCCTCGTCTACGTTGCTGAAGCCGTCATCCCAACGGACATAGAGTTCGATTCCCCGCGAGTCATCATGTACACCGAGGAAGAAGTAGAAGAAGCATGTCAAGACGACGTCGATCTGCTGGAAGAGGGCCAGCTGTTGGCACTCAGCCAGTCCAGCATCTACCAGCAGAGCCTGCGCAGATACTACAACAGGAAGGTCAGGCCGAGATCTTTCCAAGAGGGCAACCTTGTGCTCCGACTGATCCAGCGAACAGCTGGCTAGCACAAGCTGTTGGCGCCTTGGGAAGGCCCCTTCATCATCAGCAAAGTGCTGGGCAACGACTCCTACTACCTGATCGACGCTCAGAAGCCCCGAGCACGCAAGAGGGACGACTCCGGCAAAGAGACAGAGCGGCCATGGAATGCAAATCTCCTCCGAAAATTTTACAGTTAAACGCAGTATGTACCACGCTACCTTTTGTATTATAAGTACCAAGACTTCGGGCCCCTCTGAGAAGAGCTCGGGGACTGCCCTCTTTTATCTATATGATACGAATTATGCCTTCGAGTATATTACTCTTTGTTATGCCGCTTGGCACCGGGTTCGACTAGTCGGCCCGGGGACTTGCCGCCCTACGTTATGAAATGCTTCCTGCAGTCGGACAAGTAGTGTGTGGCGCCTAAGCCGTCTCCTGTTAGAAGCCGCAGCTCGCAGAGCGACTGTCTGGTGGGCAGGAGTAAGGAAGAATGGGTGTCCACATGAAAAATGGCTAAGGACTCAAAGCATAAACATAGCTTAAAACGGTTTCCAGCCTTTTTTCGCAAACCAACTCTTGAACAGTCGGCTTGCCGCCTTCTATCTGACTTGCTAAACAACTCTAAAATGGATAAGTACCTGCCTTCCCAAAGTGACCAAGAATTTGATCCAGCAGCAGCCCGCAGAGCGGCTGTCCGACTGACAAAGACGGCAACTGAGGGAAGGCGGCAAAGGAAAAGCCAAAAGAGCAATGAGCAAGAAAAGATAGAAGTCGGACGAATATTTACATAACAAAGGCCCTTGGCCGAACCTTCGAGCAGAAGTTCAAAATACACCCCGCGGGTGGAATTGTGTGAATTAACAAGTTCTTCAAAGACTATTAAAACAGATAAAACAAAGATAAGGTGGCAGCCTAGGAGGCGGCAGACGGGTTCGGAGGATCGGAGGAGACGGCGGTGTTGGATGTTGGGGCGGCCGGCTGGGCGGTCTCGGCTTGATCAGCTCCGGTGGTAGTCGGCTCAGGCGGGCACGGCTCGTTGCTGGAGGCGCGGTTGAGTTGAGGCTGGCCGTCCGCTCCGTCTTCCGGTGCCTCCGTCTCGCTTCCGTCCTCCACCTCATCTTCCTCCTCGACGCTGGAGCCGATCACCTCTGCCGAGTCCTCGCTGCAGTCTGGGTTCATCCCAAACCACTCCGGCGGTACCTCCCTACCGTCTTCAGCCCGCTCGGGGACAAAGATGATGGTGTCGGTGTACTCGGCGATCGCCGCCGCACGCTTGACAAGGGCGTCTTCCGCGGCTGCCAGCTCCGGCTGGGCCTCTGACCGGAGTGTGGCCAGCCGGTCTAGGTCCAGCCCCGGATACCACGCCTTGACGAATTCCAAGGCTCGGCGTGCTCCAGCCCGGGCCGAGGAACCCTTCTAGGCCTCAAGACGGCCAGCCGCGACCTCCAGCCAGTCGGCAGTCCGACTGGGGGTGCGCGGAGCCTGCATGTCTGGCCACAGGGCAGCGATCGTTTGGGCACCGACACGTTGAAGTCGGCGCAGCATCTGGTGGGCCGTCCGCAGACGAGCCCCAATGCTCAGAATATGCTCGTCAAGGGTCTGGGGGGCATTGGCGGCGATCTCCATGCCATCCGCCCTCCGCTCCTCGTGATCAGCCTCGATAGCTTGATTGGCGGCCTGCGAGTGGCCGGGGAAGAAATCTGCCAAGACAAAAAGAATGAAGAACAAGTAAAAAAACCAGGAGTCGGCTCGACCTATAGTCGGCAGCTCGAAGAAGAAAAGCAAAGAATCTCACCGTCGACGAGGTCCTCGATCTCATGGAAGCCGGATGCCAGCATTCTCTCCTTGTCAGTCTAGGAGGAGCGCTCGCTCGCGAACTCAGCCAGGAGGGCGGCCTCCTCTTCTTCCGCCTCCTTTTGCGTCTTCTTAAGCAGCTCCTTGTGCTCTGCCAATTGTGCGGCCAGCAGATCACGCTCTGTGGCGAGCTTGCTGCACTCCTCCCCTTGGCACGCAACGCGGTGTTGGCTTAGCTCAACTGCTGTTGAAGAGTGGCGTTGGCCTCTGAAGAGAAAGAAGAAAGAAGGCGTTAAGTCATCAACAAAGAAGGTCGCCGGGGAGATCCGGCCCGACTGCTCAGCAGTCGGCCCGAATCTCGGGGACTACAGCCCGCGGGTGCGCCAGCGCGCCCCCGCAAAGAAGAAAAAAGACTCACTCCCGCTCTCCGACAAGTCAGCGGTCCGCTTGCCCAGCTCTTCAACGTTGCGGTTAAAGGCGGTGACACGGAGGTTGTGATAGTCCTGCGACAAGTATTTCAGACAAAAGTTAGTACCCGGAACTCACCAATTGGAGTTCCGGGCCGCCTGCTCAGCAGCCGGCCCGAAACTCGGGGACTACACCCAGTGGGTGCACTGGCGCGCCCCCACAGAAAGGAACAAGAAAACAAAGACAAAGGAGAAAGCATACCCGGATGGCTGCCCGCGACGCCACGTGCGCCTTGGTGCAATTTTGGATAGCGTCGCTCTCATTTCGCAGCTTTGTCTGGACATCCAGAAGTGCCTGGTTCAGCGGGCCCGTGCCGCCTCCTCGCACCCACCCAATGGGCGTGGCACTCGTCGCTTCGGCGTCTGGGATCGTCGAGCTAGCGGTGCCGGTCTCCAAGGGGAGTGGCGCCGAAGTCGCCTTCTCAAGACGGCAGCACGTTGGCGAGCCGACTTGAAGGAGTAGCCTTGCCACGGCCTCGTCTTCAGTCGGCGGCAAGGGCGGGTCCGCCGGCTGTTTGCCTTGCGCGCTCCTAGACGGCGGCGGGGGCGGCGGTGGTGGCACGACCGCGTCCGGCATGGAGGCATCGCCGCCGCCCCTCTCCATGATCAGGAACTCGCCGTCGGCTTCCCCTGACTGCCCCGTGAACTCCGGGGGCGGCGGCACAGAGTTCAGAGGGGTGACGAATACCGCCGACCACCGGTGCGCGACTTCCTTAGCTTGCCACCTTGCCGCGACGGCGGCCTCGGCCTCCTCCAGCTTTTTTAGGGCGGAGGCTTCCGCCTTCTCGGCCTCAGCTTTCTTCAGGCGGGTGGCCTCTTCCTCCTCGCGCTTCTCCTGCGCATTCCGCTCCGTCACCTCCCGGAGGTCGGCGGCAGGGTCAATCCGCCGAGTAGTGGCAGACGTCTCCACCGACCCCATAACGGAGGCGGCGGCAACCCTCTCAAGAATGAGGGGAGCCCTGAAGCGAGGGAAGCATATGAAAGACTCAGACAAGATCAACAAAGAGAAAATAAAGATAAGGGACGGAGGCGCTTATGTAGAGACCAGCGGCGGCTTCTTCACTTCCTTGCGGAAGCGGTTAGCTTTCGCGGCCGCCTCTTCCCGCTTGGTCGCAGCGGCCGCTCCCTTAAACTTCTTCGACCGGCCACCAAGTGTACTCGGCCCGGCCCGACGCTTCTTCGCGCCGCCTTGAGCGTCCAAGACAGCGGAGGAACTCGTGCTTGGCTGGCCAGCCTTTGGCTGGTGACGCGGGGTGACTTCCCCCTCAGCATCGTCATCAGGCCAGTCAGCAAAAGTGGTCGTTGGCCTGAAGCCACCTGCTTCTCCTCCTCCTCCCTCGGTGTCGGCCTCCATGGCCGCCGCCCCCAAGTCAGGATCGTCGACGTCGCTCTCCGCCCGATCGGGGACAAACTGACGAGCCGGCCCCGTGGTGCCGGCCGAAGGATGGTTGAGAGGGTTCTGATTCAAAAACAAAAAAAGGTCAGACTGGACAAGTCGGACTCGGCAACGAAAGAAACAGAAGAAGAAGGAAGACAACTTACAATAGGCGGGGGGTTGTCGCATGAGTACGGCTCCTTGCCAAACCGCCAATCCACCGTGAGACCGCAGTTCGCGATGTAGTTCACCGTGTCCGCCACCTCCGCGTGAGGCATGTCCTTGGAGCACATCCGACTCGGGTCCCGATGACCGCTCATCTGGCAGATCAGGTGAGGTCGGCCTTGGAGTGGGAGGACTCGGCGCACCACAAAGGCGGCCAGCAAGTCGGCCCCAGTCAAGCCCTCCGACTGCGTCAGCACTTGGAGTCGCGCGATGGCGGTGGCGCCAGCAGGAGACAACGACCTGGCTCGGTGTGACTAGCTGGGGAGCCTTCTAGCCGGCGCGCCGGCTTCATAAGCCGGCAGGTTGACCCAGTCGCCTTCTGGGGCGACGTTCTTCACATAAAAGTAGGACCGCTGCCACATCTTCACCGACTTAATCAGCGTGATGGTGGGAAACGAATTGTCGGCCACTGATCTCCACATCACGATAAACACACCGCACTGGGCCGGCACGCCGGCGACGTGTGTGCCAAGCTTGGACTGGAAGAACTCACCCCAGAGCTCGATGGTAGGGAGAACACCGAGGAAGCCTTCGCACAGGGTGGCAAAGGCAGCCAGCAGCACCACCGTGTTCAGAGTAAGGTGGTGCGGCTGGAGCCCGTGGAACTCCAAGAAGGAGCGGAAGAAGCCGCTTGCCGGCAGCCCCAGGCCACGCATAAGGTGTGAGCGGAATATGACCCGCTCGCCCTCCTCTGGCGCCGGCAATATTTCTCCCTCCGGCTCAAGGCGGACCCGCACTAAGCCCCTGCTGGGCAGCCATCGTGTCTTGCGGAGGATCTCGACGTCGTCGTCATCGACCTCGGAGCCATCCCACACTCTGGAGCGCACAGCAGGAGGCGCGGAGGCGGAGGAAGAGCTCATCGCTGCGGGTGCGGCGTGGTTCGGAGCAGCAGCGGCGAGAGGAAGAAGAAGCAAGAAGGAGCGAAAGGGAGTAGGGAGGATGGGCGCGCGTGCTTCGCCGCCCCCCCCCCCCCCGCCTACTTGTAGGCTGGTGGGCTGAGAACCCGAGGGGGCAGTCGTGGGATTAACTGCGCCCAGGACCCCACGACCCCCACGATTTACCACACGAAGTTACTGCGTGCAAAAACCGCGCGGGAACCCCAACCGTCCGCACAGCCACAACGGATCCGTTCACATGCCGAGGCGCGGTAGTGGCGGGCCCCGCCTGTAGGCCTGTCCCGTCGCGCGCGTGGGTGGGCAGACTAGCTCAGCCACGTGGTGCCTCGCGACGGGTCCACAACGGGCGGCAACCCGGAGGCTTATCAGGCACGCCGCCTGGACTCTGCCGCGACGTTCAAACTTTTTTAGGGGCAAGTCGGCCTTAAGCAAGTCCTGCTCCAACTAGTCGGCTTGACAGAAGACGGCTAGTGAGGCCCAGATCCGACCGCCGGAAAGAAGAAATTGTTGAGGCTCCTCGACATATCGCCCTCGGTGCCTCACCAGCTTCGGGGACTACTATCGGAGTAATGGGCCACGGGTAGGCTAACCCAGGCCCAGAACCTTTCAAGACATCGGGGCAGGCTGCACCCCTCAAGACCCAGGACGAAGAGCCGCCTTCTGAGAGTCAGCTGCGAGGCAGCGGACTGCCCACTCGCGGCCGAGTCCCGAGGACAACTTCAGGATGAGCCGACTCCTGACTGGCGACTTCCAGAGAAGCCGGCCATGGGGAGTCGGCCCGCGACGCCAACAACCCCCATGCCCTCATAAAGAGGGACGAGACAAGGAGTGGCCACATTAAGGTCCACTCCCACCCTTTTCCAAGGGCAGGCGTGGCCACAGTACGCCGTACCCGCGGAGATCTCCGCCCGACGCGACACTGTTGCCATGCCGGCCCTGACGTCAGCCCGAGTGGGCGGAGTATTATGCCCACGACGGCCTGCCGGTACGACCCAGGGACGACAGGTCCCACCGGTCGGCGGGCGTACGGAAGACGGCGAGAGCGCCACCAGTCAGCCCAGTTGGGAGTCGGCCCCCAGGAGTTGGCCGGCCCCTCCTACGGGCCCCACGCGCCATTAACCAGACGCGACAGGGAGTGGCCACAGTGATCGCCCGCCAGACGACGGAGCTCTCGCCACGACCCCATGACCGAGCCCGCGTCATTAGAGGCACGGCTATAGTAATCTACAGCCAGCAAGACCCGCCCGCGGCGGACGCGGCCTATCGGCTCCGTACCGAGCCAATCAGCGGGGCCCACCAGTCGGCGGGCACCAGGAGTCAGCGGATAAGATGGCGGCCAGAGAGACTGATGGCTGGGCCCCGTCCAGCCGGATTACCATTGTACCCCTAGGGTGTAGGCCTATATAAACCCCCCAGGTCACCCATGCAAAGGGTTGGAATCCATTAGCACTAGACCAGATCATATAGGAAGGAGAGAGCTAGCCTTGCCTTCTCCTACCTCTAGGAAACAGCTCAAGGAGCAACCGTGTACACACTTTTCCATAGTGATCATGCGGAGACCCCGCAGAGCAGCAGTAAGGGTATTATCTCCACGGAGAGCCCCGGAGCTGGGTAAGATTCGCCGCGTGCATGCCTTCGCCTTATCCTGTTTCCAGGCACCGGCGACGTTCTACTCGCTCCTGTAGGGTTTCGTAGTAATTTCAAAAAATTTCCTATGCACACGCAAGATCATGGTGATGCATAGCAATGAGAGGGGGAGAGTGTGATCTACGTACCCTTGTAGATCGACAACGGAAGCGTTAACTTGGTTGATGTAGTCGTACATCTCCACGGCCCGACCGATCAAGCACCGAAACTACGACACCTCTGAGTTCTAGCACACATTTAGCTCGATGATGATCCCCGGACTCCGATCCAGCAAAGTGTCGGGGAAGAGTTCCGTCAGCACGATGGCGTGGTGACAATCTTGATGTACTACCGTCGCAGGGCTTCGCCTAAGCATCGCTACAATATTATCGAGGACTATGGTGGAAGGGGGCACCGCACACAGCTAAGAATATGATCACGTGGATCAACTTGTGTCTCTAGGGGTGCCCCTTGCCTCCGTATATAAAGGCTCAAAGGGGGGGCTGGCCGGCCAAGATGAGGCGCGCCAGGAGGAGTCCTACTCCCTCCGGGAGTAGGACTCCCCCCTTTCCTAGTTGGAATAGGATTCGCGGAGGGGAAAAGAGGAGAGAGAGAGGAGGAAGGGGGCCCGGCCCCCTCTCCTTGTCCTATTCGGACCAAGGGGGGGAAGGGCGCGCGGCCCATCTCTGGCCACCTCTCCTCTCTTCCACTAAGGCCCACTAAGGCCCATATACCTCCCGGGGGGTTCCGGTAACCTCCCGGTACTTTGGTAAAATCCCGATTTCACCCGGAACACTTCCAATATCCAAACATAGGCTTCCAATATATCAATATTTATGTCTCGACCATTTCGAGACTCCTCGTCATGTCCGTGATCACATCCAGGACTCCGAACAACCTTCGGTACATCAAAATGCATAAACTCATAATATAACTGTCATCGTAACCTTAAGCGTGCGGACCCTACGGGTTCGAGAACAATGTAGACATGACCGAGACATGTCTCCGGTCAATAACCAATAGCGGAACCTGGATGCTCATATTGGCTCCTACATATTCTACAAAGATCTTTTATCGGTCAGACCGCATAACAACATACGTTGTTCCCTTTGTCATCGGTATGCTACTTGCCCGAGACTCGATCGTCGGTATCCCATACCTAGTTCAATCTCGTTACCAGCAAGTCTCTTTATTCGTTCCATAATACATCATGCCGCAACTAACTCATTAGTTGCAATGCTTGCAAGGCTTAAGTGATGTGCATCACCGAGAGGGCCCAGAGATACCTCTCCGACAATCGGAGTGACAAATCCTAATCTCGAAATACGCCAACCCAACATGTACCTTTGGAGACACCTGTAGATCTCCTTTATAATCACCCAGTTACGTTGTGACGTTTGGTAGCACACAAAGTGTTCCTCCGGCAAACAGGAGTTGCATAATCTCATAGTCATAGGAACATGTATAAGTCATGAAGAAAGCAATAGCAACATACTAAATGATCGGGTGCTAAGCTAATGGAATGGGTCATGTCAATCAAATCATTCAACTAATGATGTGATCTCGTTAATCAAATGACAACTCTTTGTCCATGGTTAGGAAACATAACCATCTTTGATTAACGAGCTAGTCAAGTAGAGGCATACTAGTGACACTCTGTTTGTCTATGTATTCACACATGTATTATGTTTCCGGTTAATACAATTCTAGCATGAATAATAAACTTTTATCATGATATAAGGAAATAAATAATAACTTTATTATTGCCTCTAGGGCATATTTCCTTCAGTCTCCCACTTGCACTAGAGTCAATAATCTAGATTATACTATAATGATTCTAACACCCATGGAGCCTTGGTGCTGATCATGTTTTGCTCGTGGAAGAGGCTTAGTCAACGGGTCTGCTACATTCAGATCTGTATGTATCTTGCAAATCTCTATGTCTCCCACCTGGACTAGATCCCGGATGGAATTGAAGCGTCTCTTGATGTGCTTGGTTCTCTTGTGAAATCTGGATTCCTTCGCCAAGGCAATTACACCAGTATTGTCACAAAAGATTTTCATTGGACCCGAAGCACTAGGTATGACACCTAGATCGGATATGAACTCCTTCATCCAGACTCCTTCGTTTGCTGCTTCCGAAGCAGCTATGTACTCCGCTTAACATGTAGATCCCGCCACGACGCTTTGTTTAGAACTGCACCAACTGACAGCTCCACCGTTTAATGTAAACACGTATCCGGTTTGCGATTTAGAATCGTCCGGATCAGTGTCAAAGCTTGCATCCACGTAACCGTTTACGATGAGCTCTTTGTCACTTCCATATACAAGAAACATATCCTTAGTCCTTTTAAGGTACTACAGGATGTTCTTGACCGCTGTCCAGTGATCCACTCCTGGATTACTTTGGTACCTCCCTGCTAGACTTATAGCAAGGCACACATCAGGTCTGGTACACAGCATTGCATACATGATAGATCCTATGGCTGAAGCATAGGAACATCTTTCATTTTCTCTCTATCTTCTGCAGTGGTCGGGCATTGAGTCTGACTCAACTTCACACCTTGTAACACAGGCAAGAACCCTTTCTTTGCTTGATCCATTTTGAACTTCTTCAAAACTTTGTCAAGGTATGTGCTTTGTGAAAGTCCAATTAAGCGTCTTGATCTATCTCTATAGATCTTAATGCCTAATATGTAAGCAGCTTCACCGAGGTCTTTCATTGAAAAACTCTTATTCAAGTATCCCTTTATGCTATCTAGAAATTCTATATCATTTCCAATCAGTAATATGTCATCCACATATAATATCAGAAATGCTACAGAGCTCCCACTCACTTTCTTGTAAATACAGGCTTCTCCGAAATTCTGTATAAAACCAAATGCTTTGATCACACTATCAAAGCATTTATTCCAACTCCGAGAGACTTGCACCAGTCCATAAATGGACCGCTCGAGCTTGCACACTTTGTTAGCTCCCTTTGGATCGACAAAACCCTCTGGTTGCATCATATACAACTCTTCTTCCAGAAATCCATTCAGGAATGCAGTTTTGACATCCATATGCGAAATTTCATAATCATAAAATGCGGCAATTGCTAACATGATTCGGACAGACTTAAGCATCGCTACGGGTGAGAAGGTCTCATCGTAGTCAATCCCTTGAACTTGCAGAAACCCTTTTGCGACAAGTCGAGCTTTGTAGACAGTAATATTACCGTCGGTGTCAGTCTTCTTCTTGAAGATCCATTTATTCTCAATTGCTTGCCGATCATTGGGCAAGTCAACCAAAGTCCACACTTTGTTCTCATACATGGATCCCATCTCAGATTTCATGGCTTCAAGCCATTTTGCGGAATCTGGGCTCACCATCGCTTCTTCATAGTTCATAGGTTCATCATGATCTAGTAGCATGACTTCCAGAACAGGATTACTGTACCACTCTGGCGCGGATCTCACTCTGGTTGATCTACGAGGTTCAGTAGTGTCTTGTTCTGAAGTTTCATGATCATTATCATTAGCTTCCTCACTAATTGGTGTAGGTGTCACAGAAACAGTTTTCTGTGATGCACTACTTTCCAATAAGGGAGCAGGTACAGTTACCTCGTCAAGTTCTACTTTCCTCCCACTCACTTCTTTCGAGAGAAACTCCTTCTCCAGAAAGTTTCCGAACTTAGCAACAAAAGTCTTGCCTTCGGATCTGTGATAGAAGGTGTATCCAATAGTCTCCTTTGGATATCCTATGAAGACACATTTCTCCGATTTGGGTTCGAGCTTATCAGGTTGAAGCTTTTTCACATAAGCATCACAGCCCCAAACTTTCAGAAACGACGACTTTGGTTTCTTGACAAACCATAGTTCATAAGGCGTCGTCTCAATGGATTTTGATGGTGCCCTATTTAACGTGAATGCGTCCGTCTCCAAAGCATAACCCCAAAACGATAGCGGTAAATCAGTAAGAGACATCATATGTAGCGACCCGACCCGAATGGGTCAAGTCTCTGTGCTTAAGTGTCATCCCTGGATCGGTATGCTGACACACACAGTACTCGAAGGATTTATAACAGAGGTAAATCACATGTATAAAGTACCGTAAATACTATTACCTCAATCCATATAGCGGAAGCAACAAGGTTGTGGATTCCCATCAACACCAACGACAAAGTTGAGTGTAGAAATCGTAACCCTAACGTATCACTTACTCGTCATAAGATAATCCTGCAACATGAGACGTTGCAGCCACAGAGGGTCAATACATTAAATGTACTGGCAAATTCACACCATAGAGAAAATGATGAACAATGGCTATCACTACATGCATATATGGCTGGTGGAAAAGCTCTATGGTTATAAGGTTTTTGCGTAAACCCAATTTTTCCCTGCTGCAAAGGAATAAATTTATTTAACTATCATGGTGGTTGTGAAACATTGAGAATGGTTGACAGCATTCTCAATCCCAACTAAAAGTAATTAAAACCCAACAACATTAATTAGAGGTAACATGTTGAGATTCACATGATATTCAAGTACTAGATACTCAAGTTGTCCATAACCGGGGACACGGCTAATCATGATTAGTTTGTACACTCTGCAGAGGTTTGCACACTTTTCCCCACAAGACTCGATCGCCTCCGTTTGGTTTCTCGCACTACAGGGTGTTTGAGAAGACGGATGACCGAGACACAGTCTTTTAGAAGCGCTAGCACCTTACATGTGGATAGACCGGTACACCTACTTCCCCTACATCTGCTAGTCTACCCATAAGAGTTCGCACGACTTAGTCAACTATGCCAGAGCCCATAATGGCTTGTGGCTGCACACGTAAGTTTCTAGTTTGAAAGATCTTATGATCCCTTTGAGTCTGGGTGGCGGTCCAAAAAAAACAGGCAAGTCCTGATAGACATCAGGTGCCTCAATCCACCCAGATGTGTGTTAGGTTGCCACCTTAGATAAACCATTAGAATTATTAATCTCACATCTGTCATGGATATCACTCACCCAATCCACGTCTACTAGCATAGCATGGCATAATAAGCAAACGTAAAAGTAACTCCCAAAGGTTTCATACTAATACAGGTGATAGGTACTACCTCATCTACTTCCCATCCCACAGTTTAATTAGATCCTAATCATGCAATGTGAGAGGATTGATCTAATGCAATAAAACTGGGTTGTAGAAAAGGTATGATCAAAGTGTGAACTTGCCTGCAATGTAGATGAAGATGATTCGTACTTAAAACTCTTGATAGATCTACTCGTAACACTCCGGTCAATCTATCGTAAGCAAACAATAGTAACCACACAATAAGTACTCATCTAAAGCACAAGTAAAACTCAAACGAGAGGACGAACCAGAAAGTTCAACTTAAGAACTCCAGTTGCAAAGAAAGAACGAACCGAACAAACGACGGAAAACAAACGGCGGAAGAAAACAACTCGGTTCTAGCAAGTTGAAACTAGGTCAAATTTTACCATAGCAAAACTTGTTCAAGTTGATTAGACGGAACGGCGGTTTCGAGACGAAACTCCAGGCGCTTGAATCACCTGATTCCGATAAACGGGCGAGAAGATAAACTAGAACGAAGATCGGATCTGAGATCGCGATCGCGGAATAAATCCGACGAAAAGAAAGAGACGAACAGTTAAACGAACGGGCGTCGTTAACCGGGAATAATCGGTGATCACGTTCGTTGAGATGAACGGTCCGAAAGAAGAACGAAAACCGATCTAGGGTTTTCGGAAAAGAAACCGAAAAAGAAAACGGAAAACCGATCTAAGGTTTCGGAAAAGAAACCGAAACGAAGAATCGGAGAGAAAAACCGGAAAAGAAAACCGGAACGATTTCTTTTAAAAGAACCGAACCACGGGGGAAGAAAAAGAGAGGCGCGGGGCTACCTCCGGCGAGGCGGGGCGAACGGTGGCGATGGCAGCTTGCTAGGGCGGCGGCGGCGGCGCTATAGGGGCGGCAGCGGCGGGTGGGGGCGGCGGCGGCGGGTGAGGGCGGCGGCGGCGGGTGAGGGGCGCGGGGTGGGGCGCGGCTTGGGGAGGCGTGGGGTGGTGTGGGGCTTGGGGGTTTGATTTGATGTTTTGGAGGGGGGTGTGGGGGTATTTATATTGGTGAGGGAAGGGGGTTTCTTGGGGTAGGGGACAAGAAATAGAGTAGGAATAGGAAAACGAAACAAAGGAAAGGGGAGGGGCTAACCCTAGCCGGACTCGGCTAGAGCAAGAGGCGGCGGCGGCTGGCGCCTGCCTTGCCTGGCGCACGGCGCGCAGGGAGGCTGGGGCGGTGGCCGGCTGGCTGGGCCTTTGGCCCGGCTGGCGTGGCGGGAGGCTCCTTTTTTTTAACTGGTTTTCGCGCGCAGAAAACAAAAGAAAAGGAAACTAAACGAACTCCGAAAATTCTAAAGTAAATTTTCCCCGACTCCTAAAAATGAGCCGAACAAAATGAACTTTACTCCGGACCTAAAATGCAATTTTTGAAAACACGCATTTTTCCCTATCCAAATAAAATGCAAATAAACTCCGGCAAACAAAATTTGATTTATTCATTAGATCTTCATTTTTCCTAACTTTGGGAAAGTCATATTATTCCCTCTCTCATATTTTGATATCGGAAAAATAATTGAAGATGAAAATAAATCAAATGATCCTCTTTTCAAATTCGAGAAAACTCTCAAATATGAAAATAACAAAATCTCCAACTCTCTCCGAAGGTCCTTGAGTTGCGTGAAATTTCTAGGATCGACCAAAATGCAAGAAAATAAGATATGCATGATGATCTAATGTATAACATTCCAAATTGAAAATTTGGGATGTTACATCATAGATCGCACCATATCTAGTAAAGTACGATTATGACGTTCGGACACACCATTACGCTGTGGTGTTTCGGGTGGCGTGAGTTGCGAAACTATTCCGCATTGTTTCAAATGTACACCAAACTCGCAACTCAAATATTCTCCTCCAGGATCAGATCATACAAACTTTATTTTCTTGTTACGATGATTTTCAACTTCACTCTGAAATTCTTTGAACTTTTCAAACGTTTCAGACTTATGTTTCATTAAGTAGATATACCCATATCTGCTTAAGTCATGTGTGAAGGTGAGAAAATAACGATATCCGCCACGAGCCTCAATATTCATCGGACCACATACATTTGTATGTATGATTTCAAACAACTCTATTGCTCTCTCCGTAGTACCGGAGAACGACGTTTTAGTCATCTTGCCCATGAGGCACAGTTCGCAAGTACCAAGTGATTCATAATCAAGTGGTTCCAAAAGTCCATCAGTATGGAGTTTCTTCATGCGCTTTACACCGATATGACCTAAACGGCAGTGCCACAAATAAGTTGCACTATCATTATCAACTCTGCATCTTTTGGCTTCAACATTATGAATATGTGTGTCACTACTATCGAGATTCAATAAGAATAGACCATTCTTCAAGGGTGCATGACCATAAAAGATATTACTCATATAAATAGAACAACCATTATTCTCTGATTTAAATGAATCATCGTCTCGCATCAAACAAGACCAGATATAATGTTCATGCTTAACGCTGGCACCAAATAACAATTATTTAGGTCTAATATTAATCCCGAAGGTAGATGTAGAGGTAGTGCGCCGACTGCGATCACATCGACTTTGGAACCGTTTCCCACGCGCATCGTCACCTCGTCCTTAGCCAATCTTCGCTTAATCCGTAGTCCCTGTTTCGAGTTGCAAATATTAGCAACAGAACCAATATCAAATACCCAGGTGCTACTGCGAGCATTAGTAAGGTACACATCAATAACATGTATATCACACATACCTTTGTTCACCTTGCCATCCTTCTTATCCGCCAAATACTTGGGGCAGTTCCGCTACCAGTGACCAGTCTGCTTGCAGTAGAAGCACTCAGTTTCAGGCTTAGGTCCAGACTTGGGTTTCTTCTCTTGAGCAGCAACTTGCTTGCTGTTCTTCTTGAAGTTCCCCTTCTTCTTCCCTTTGCCCTTTTTCTTGAAACTAGTGGTCTTGTTGACCATCAACACTTGATGCTCCTTCTTGATTTCTACCTCCGCAGCTTTCAGCATTGCGAAGAGCTCGGGAATAGTCCTATTCATCCTTTGCATATTGTAGTTCATCACGAAGCTCTTGTAGCTTGGTGGAAGTGATTGGAGAATTCTGTCAATGACGCTATCATCCGGAAGATTAACTCCCAGTTGAATCAAGTGATTACAATACCCGGACATCTTGAGTATATGCTCACTGACAGAATTGTTCTCCTCCATCTTGCAGCTATAGAACTTATTGGAGACTTCATATCTCTCAATCCGGGCATTTGCTTGAAATATCAACTTCAACTCCTGGAACATCTCATATGCCCCATGACGTTCAAAACGTCGTTGAAGTCCCGGTTCTAAGCCGTAAAGCATGGCACATTGAACTATCGAGTAGTCTTCAGCTTTGCTCTGCCAGACATTCATAACATCTGGTGTTGCTCCAGCAGCAGGCCTGGCACCCAGCGGTGCTTCCAGGACGTAATTCTTCTGTGCAGCAATGAGGATAATCCTCAAGTTACGGACCCAGTCCGTGTAATTGCTACCATCATCTTTCAACTTTGCTTTCTCAAGGAACGCATTAAAATTCAATGGAACAACAGCACGGGCCATCTATCTACAATCAAACATACATAAGCAAGATACTATCAGGTACTAAGTTCATGATAAATTTAGGTTCAATTAATCATATTACTTAAAGAACTCCCACTTAGATGGACATCCCTCTAATCCTCTAAGTGATTACGTGATCCAAGTCAACTAAACCATGTCCGATCATCACGTGAGATGGAGTAGTTTCATTGGTGAACATCACTATGTTGATCATATCTACTATATGATTCACGCTCGACCTTTCGATCTCCGTGTTCCAAGGCCATATCTGTATATGCTTGGCTCGTCAAGTATAACCTGAGTATTCTGCGTGTGCAACTGTTCTGCACCCGTTGTATTTGAACGTAGATCCTATCACACCCGATCATCACGTGGTGTCTCAGCACAAAGAACTTTCGCAACGGTGCATATTCAGGGAGAACACTTCTTGATAATTAGTGAGAGATCATCTTATAATGCTACCGTTAATCAAAGCAAGATAAGATGCATAAAAGATAAACATCACATGCAATCAATATAAGTGATATGATATGGCCATCATCATCTTGTGCTTGTGATCTCCATCTTCGAAGCACCGTCATGATCACCATCGTCACCGGCATGAAACCTTGCTCACCATCGTAGCATCGTTGTTGTCTCGCCAATCTTATGCTTCCACGACTATCGCTACCGCTTAGTGATAAAGTAAAGCATTACAACGCGATTGCATTGCATACAATAAAGCGACAACCATATGGCTCCTGCCAGTTGCCGATAACTCGGTTACAAAACATGATCATCTCATACAATAAAATTTAGCATCATGTCTTGACCATATCACATCACAACATGCCCTGCAAAAACAAGTTAGACGTCCTCTACTTTGTTGTTGCAAGTTTTACCTGGCTGCTACGGGCTTAAGCAAGAACCAATCTTACCTACGCATCAAAACCACAACGATAGTTTGTCAAGTTGGTGCTGTTTTAACCTTCGCAAGGACCGGGCGTAGCCACACTCGGTTCAACTAAAGTTGGAGAAACTGTCACCCGCTAGCCACCTTTGTGCAAAGCACGTCGGGAGAACCGGTCTCGCGTAACCGTACGCGTAATGTCGGTCCAGGCCGCTTCGTCCAACAATACGCCGAACCAAAGTATGACATGTTGGTAAGCAGTATGACTTATATCGCCCACAACTCACTTGTGTTCTACTCGTGCATATAACATCAACACATAAAACCTAGGCTCGGATGCCACTGTAGGGTTTCGTAGTAATTTCAAAAAAATTCCTACGCACACGCAAGATCATGGTGATGCATAGCAACGAGAGGGGGAGAGTGTGATCTACGTACCCTTGTAGATCGACAACGAAAGCGTTAACTTGGTTGATGTAGTCGTACGTCTCCACGGCCCGACCGATCAAGCACCGAAACTACGGCACCACCGAGTTCTAAAACACGTTCAGCTCGATGACGATCCCCGGACTCCGATCCAGCAAAGTGTCGGGGAAGAGTTCTGTCAGCACAACAGCGTGGTGACGATCTTGATGTACTACCGTCGCAGGGCTTCGCCTAAGCACCGCTACAAAATTATCGAGGACTATGGTGGAAGGGGGCACCGCACACGGCTAAGAATATGATCACGTGGATCAACTTGTGTCTCTAGGGGTGCCCCTTGCCTCCGTATATAAAGGCTCAAAGGGGGGGGGGCTGGCCGGCCAAGATGAGGCGCGCCAGGAGGAGTCCTACTCCCTCCGGGAGTAGGACTCCCCCCCTTTCCTAGTTGGAATAGGATTCGCGGAGGGGAAAAGAGGGGAGAGAGGAGGAAGGGGGGCCGACCCCCTCTCCTTGTCCTATTCGGACCAAGGGGGGGAGGGGCGCACGGCCCATCTCTAGCCACCTCTCCTCTCTTCCACTAAGGCCCACTAAGGCCCATATACCTCCCGGGGGGTTCCGGTAACCTCCCGGTACTCCGGTAAAATCCCGATTTCACCCGGAACACTTCCGATATCCAAAAATAGTCTTCCAATATATCAATCTTTATGTCTCGACCATTTCGAGACTCCTTGTCATGTCCGTGATCACATCCGGGACTCCGAACAACCTTCGGTACATCAAAATGCATAAACTCATAATATAACTGTCATCATAACCTTAAGCGTGCGGACCCTACGGGTTCGAGAACAATGTAGACATGACCGAGACACGTCTCCGGTCAATAACCAATAGCGGAACCTGGATGCTCATATTGGCTCCTACATATTCTACAAAGATCTTTTATCAGTCAGACCGCATAACAACATACGTTGTTCCCTTTGTCATCGGTATGTTACTTGCCCGAGATTCGATCGTCGGTATCCCATACCTAGTTCAATCTCGTTACCGGCAAGTCTCTTTACTCGTTCCATAATACATCATCCCGCAACTAACTCATTAGTTGCAATTCTTGCAAGGCTTAAGTGATGTGCATCACCGAGAGGGCCCAGAGATACCTCTCCGACAATCGGAGTGACAAATCCTAATCTCAAAATACGCCAACCCAACATGTACCTTTGGAGACACCTGTAGAGCTCCTTTATAATCACCTAGTTACGATGTGACGTTTGGTAGCACACAAAGTGTTCCTCCGGCAAACGGGAGTTGCATAATCTCATAGTCATAGGAACATGTATAAGTCATGAAGAAAGCAATAGCAACATACTAAACGATCGGGTGCTAAGCTAATGGAATGGGTCATGTCAATCAGATCATTCAACTAATGATGTGATTCCGTTAATCAAATGACAACTCTTTGTCCATGGTTAGGAAACATAACCATCTTTGATTAACGAGCTAGTCAAGTAGAGGCATACTAGTGACACTCTGTTTGTCTATGTATTCACACATGTATTATGTTTCCGGTTAATACAATTCTAGCATGAATAATAAACTTTTATCATGATATAAGGAAATAAATAATAACTTTATTATTGCCTCTAGGGCATATTTCCTTCAGCTCCCACCATGATAAGCCATCCTTTGGCATATGTTGCACCCAACCCCCGACAGTACGCGTAATGTCTGTCTGAGCCGCTTCATCCAACAATACCGCTGAACCAAGAATCAACTAGTGATGACAAGCAATATGTATATATTCACGCCCACAACTCCTTTGCATTCTACTCATGCATATAACATCTACGCATAGACCTGGCTCGGATGCCACTGTTGGGGAACACAGTAATTTCAAATTTTTCCTACGCACACACAAGATCCATCTAGGTGATGCATAGCAATGAGAGGGGAGAGTGTTGTCCACGTACCCTCGTAGACCGTAAGCAGAAGCGTTATGACAACGCGGCTGATGTAGTCATACGTCTTCATGATCCGACCAATCCTAGCACCGAAGGTACGACACCTCCGTGATTTGCACACGTTCAGCTCGGCGACGTCCCACGAACTCTAGATCCAGCTGAGTTTTGAGGGAGAGCTTCATCAGCATGATGGCGTGATGACGGTGATGACGAAGTTACCGATGCAGGGCTTCGCCTAAGCACTACAACGATATGACCAAGGTGGAAATCTATGGAGGGGGGCACCGCACACCGCTAAACAATCAACTTGTGTGTCTATGGGGTGCCCCCTCCCCCGTATATAAAGGAGGGGAGGAGGAGGCCGTCCGGCCCTAGAGGGCGCGCCAAGGGGGGAGGAATCCTCCTCTTAGTAGGAGTAGGATTCCTCCTTTCCTGGTCCTACTAGGAGGGGGAGGAAGGAGAGGGGGAGGGAGAGGGAAAGAGGGGTCGCGCCCCCCTCCCCTAGTCCAATTAGGACTCCCTTGGGGGGGGGGGCACCTCCTGGCTGCTGCCCTCTCTCTCCCCTAAAGCACACTAAGGGCCCAATAACTTTTCGGGGGGGTTCCGGTAACCCTCCGACACTCCGGTTTTATCTGAAACCTCCCGGAACACTTTCGGTGTCCGAACATAGCCGTCCAATATATCAATCTTTATGTCTCGACCATTTGAAGACTCCTTGTTATGTCCGTGATCATATCCGGGACTCCGAACTACCTTCGGTACATCAAAACACATAAACTCATAATACCGATCGTCACCGAACGTTAAGCATGCGGACCCTACGGGTTAGAGAACTATGTAGATATGACCGAGACTCATCTCCGGTCAATAACAAATAGCGGAACCTGGATGCTCATATTGGTTCCTACATATTATACAAAGATCTTTTGGTCAAACCGCATAACAACATACGTTGTTCCTTTTGTCATCGGTATGTTACTTGCCCGAGATCCGACCGTTGGTATCTCAATACCTAGTTCAATCTCGTTACCGGCAAGTCTCTTTACTCGTTCCTTAATGCAACATCCCGTAACTAACTCATTAGTCACATTGCTTGCAAGGCTTATAGTGATGTGCATTACCGAGAGGGCCCAGACATACCTCTCCGATACACGGAGTGACAAATCCTAATCTCGATCTATGCCAACTCAACAAACGCCATCGGAGACACCTGTAGAGCATCTTTATAGTCACACAGTTACATTGTGACGTTTGATAGCACACTAAGTGTTCCTCCGATATTCAGGAGTTGGATAATCTCATAGTCATAGGAACATGTATAAGTTATGAAGAAAGCAATAGCAGTAAACTAAACGATCAAAGTGCTAAGCTAACGGATGGGTCAAGTCAATCATATCATTCTCTAAGGATGTGATCCCGTTCATAAAATGACAACTCTTTGTCCATGGCTAGGAAACTTAACCATCTTTGATTAACGAGCTAGTCAAGTAAAGGCATATTAGTGACACTCTGTTTGTCTATGTATTCACACATGTACTAAGTTTCCGATTAATACAATTCTAGCATGAATAATAAACATTTATCATGATATAAGGAAATATAAATAACAACTTTATTATTGCCTCTAGGGCATATTTCCTTCACTTATTGGCTCCAATAATTCTTAAATATTCCATAAAAAATCATCGTGAAGTTTCAGCTCATTTGGAGTTGTGCAGAATAGGTAGCTTGACGTAGCTTTTCCAGGTCCAGATTTCCAGCTACCGGACTTCTCCCTCTTGGTGTGTACCTTGCAAATTGTGAGAGAAAAGGCATTAGAATTACTCCAAAAAGCATTATTATGGATAAAACATTATAAATAATAGTAAGAAAACATGATGCAAAATGGACGTATCAGTCATCCGCCTCTTTATTGAGTCACTTTAGTGACCCAGTGAAGGAGCGTAAATGATTATGACCTTTTTCCCTAAAGGTGGTCCTGAGTTATCAAACCCACGAGAGGAAGTTCACCTTTAAGACAAGGGTTTCTACCAAGTTTTGCAAGAGAATTAAATTCTAGTTTCTGGACTGGATTGAAATCAAGTTACATAGTTGAACGCTTATAAATAGGAATAGGCATGAGTATGAGGACATATTCTTACAATCATATATTTGCGAACGGGGCCATCACGATATTTCTTTGTGCTCTGGAAGTCATCATCAAGATGTGCTTGCAACATTATCGAAATGGGGGATGTTTCCAAATCATGTCTTGACTGGCACGTGTCATGCATCAAGAGTTAGTTGTCCAACTAAAGGTCCTATTCGTAGCGCGGGGTTGCCTCAGTAATTAAGGCAAAATCAGGAAAAAAACATTAGAAGTTTAATGACTACACCTGTTGTATCCCTAGAGATAGGATTCACGCTATCGTACTAAATTTTTCTATCACTGGTGTATGGAATAGCGTTTCACGGTCTCTCTGCCCTTAGCATTGTTGTGGCTTGATCTCTATGATCTTGGGTACCTGCACATCACAAACGAGACAAGAGACAACTACGAAGCAATTTTATTTCACACATACAAGATATCATTATACCTTCATCAGTCCCTCCAACAAATACATAGGGTTGTAGGGATATGCCTCAACCCATGACCTTACCGAATTACTCACACATAGCTATCAGACCGCAAGAAGAAATCATTGAAGAACACATCAAGAAGATCGATTGATATATGTCTTACTGTAGTTGTCGGATGAGATATAGGATTACAAGGTGTGGCTAACTAGGATGAATGTTGTGGTGATGGTGATGGAGATGCCTATGGAGATGGAGATGGAGATCGAAAATGGTGGTGGCTAGGGTTGTTGGATGCCGAAGATGGAGGTCTCGGCGATGTTTTGTTGCCCTTCTGGTGCTAGCCCATTTATAAATGTTGTTGGGGTGGATCAGAGGATGCCGCTGGCATGCCATAAGAGCACTCATACGAGTGTGTGCGCTCGTATGAGACACTGTCTTGCGCTCTGGTGGCTTTCTGCGCCTCCCACTTTGTCCCTCCTTATCTCCTCTCTACCCATTTCCATACACTAGATGATCCATTGCGCCAATTGGCGTAGAAACCAACTGCAACCTGCAAGTTAAGCAAAGTACATGAAACATAAAGTGGAAGTCAAGTGAACTATTTGAAGAGACCAACAAACCAACTGTTACTCGGCAACTAAATGAACTATTTGAAACATAAAATGGAAACTAAGTGAACTCTTTGAAGAGACCAACTACAGCTTGAAACATAAGCGAATTGTTTGAAGTATTTTATTCACAATTGTCTAAAAATAATTAAGTTCATACTTTGTTTCTATTCGCCTCAACAATAATCATTACCCATAGTATTCGTTAATAAAACTATTTGAAGGATTTTGTCCTCAACAGTTTGCAAATAATTATGTTCATCCTAACAATCACTGATAGAAACACAATGTGAACGTTGGGCTTCTTTTGCTTGTGTTTTTGCAACCTGCAAGTTAAGTGAACTATTTGAAACATAAATGGAGATTAAGTGAACTATTTGAAGGATGTTTCTCTTGAATGGTCTGGAAGTGGTTATGTTTCTATTGTATTTGTTTCTACCCCGTACAATTACAAACCACAATTAACGATTGGCTTAGAAAGTTAGCTAGTCTATGCTTAGACCCAGTGCTTTCAAGAGGAACTTCATTAGCCAACAACCGGTATTCGAGGAGAGCTTAGCCAAGGATCTGCAAGACGAAATGTCATCAATGAACAGGAAAAGCCCTTCGATGCCTTCCTAAAGCATGAGCATAACATTGACAACAATTTTCAAATGTGGTAGGATTGCTAGCACAACCGACCACCTATTGAAATATGGTTTCAAAGGCGAGGACAGTACTCCACATATATAAATTGCAATAGGACATTCAAATAAAAGAACACAATCACATTTCAAGATTCTAATGGAAATGCCAAAAATATCACAAGGCTCACATTAAAATATTGCAAGGCTGAAATTCAAAGATTACAAGATTCAAACTAATATTATAAAAAACTTCTCCAGTTCAATAATTTTGCAAAGGGATCAGCCACCAACAAGTCATGCATGGGCTGGACATTAAGACCTCTAATTAAGTTGGTTCTGTCGTTCCAAAATGCAATTTAGCTTATGCAGAATCTTTGTCATTCAGTCGTAGACTCTTGCGCTCATCATGAAGCCATTTTTCTCCACGCAAGAAACTTATGCTAAACCTCATTACATACGTACAATAAGATTCTTTTTTTAGGCTGAGGGTACAGATTCGGGATGGCTGAGATGAATCAGTGTCTTTGGCGGTGGCAACTGGATGTAACTACAACGAACTCTTGCTTTCCATTTGTGTGGAGCTTGGCTTTCCTAGCTTCAATTTACACTGCAGACTGGGATAGCTTCTTGAATTTAGCTTCATGGACATCGGACGTTCCGGTCAACTCCAAGTGAGAAGTTTGTGGAGTTAAGAGCTGGAACCCATAGAGCAAATACTTCTATATTCAACTCCATGAAAGGATGTGATAGATTACGTTTTGAAGACGAAAGGTCGTAGAGGTCAAGAAAAATAGAGCTCACTATTTAGTAATCGGAGCTTATTTAGTTATGATACATGGGCAACTATGATTTCTTATATATGTGAGTTTACTAAAAAAAATGTAGACATGTTAGTTAATACTGATTACACGTTTTTTAGCCATATATTATTGCTACTTTGTTTATGAGAGGATACATTTGTGGGCAAAAGGTACAAATTTGATCTCAAGGCGAAACTATTTCACAAACTAAACTGTTTTTGAAAATATTTCACCTAGCTGATCCCTAATGTGCAGCGCCTGATAGCAAGGCGCTGCACTCTACAGTGCACCGCCTAACACTCAGGCGTCACACTTATGCATCGCCTAGCTGTAAGAAGTTGCATAGTAGAGTGCAGCGTCTTGCTGTCGGACACTGCACAAAAGGGTCAGCGGTGTAAAATATTTTCAAAAACAGTTTAGTTTGTGAAATACTTTTGCTCTAAGGTTAAATTTGTCAATTTTGTCACACTTGTGCTAGTTGTTTGGGTTGACAATGTCTACATTTTTTTTCTGGCTTCCCCTTTGATTGTAGCCATGAAGCTTTGGTGGTGTCAAAGAGTTCATAGTGGAAAGTACTTTGAAGGAAGGCATGTCTTTGGATCCTCCCGGAAATTGATACTACTACTAGTACCGCTGGTGTACTAGCACTATAAGACGTTCCATTATTGCATGGGGCACCAGAACACGGAGATTTTCTTTCTACCTGCAGTAAAAAGAGAACACCTGGCCACCTACTGCTTACCACATGGTAACACAATTTACATGCTGAGTGTGTCACATGAAGCCCTATAGCTATAGATAGCATGCAGGCTCCAGTCACTAGCCAACTTTGGAAAATACGTCTCTATCTTTTTGAGGTACCAAATTTCCGCTGCACCTATGGCGGTGTAGGCAGGCAGGTAGGCACACACCCTCCTATGTGTTTCCCCCCTGCTAGTTCAAGTACCATTACTGTCGCTGCACGCTGCTGCACTGCACAAGCCAAGCAACATGACACCGTAGCTAAGCACGCCGTGCATCAAACCGGTCCTACACGTCAGGGCATCTTCCGGACATCATCGGAAGCCATTCAACACGATTCTATATCGATCGTTCGATGGTCTAGACACACTTTTTTGGATAAATTACAGAAAATGTTAGGGCTTTGCGGCCATCCGGATCGCTGCCTTGGCCGATCATGACTATCCTGGCTCATCAAAAACCCTTCTCGTTCGCCCATATGCGTTCTCTTCCGGTGCCAGCTACCCACATTCATGCCGTTGTAGAGCGGCCGCTCTGCATTAACGTCGGTCTAAAGCGGACGCGGCCTCTCACTGGCACCGGTATTGAAGTGGCACGCTGGTCGAGAGAGACGTTTACTGTGCAGGGCGTGACGAATACCTATCAATGCCCGTTCAATACTCGTCCGTCCGTATGCTGTCATTAAGCATGCTCGCCGGCCGAGAAACCAACTCCGGCGCCACGCAGTGACGCCCCTGTACACTTGACCTCATCGGAACCGCTATTCAAAGGCGGCCACACCCAGCTGAACTCCACATCACAACACATCCGCTCCACATCCTCCTCCCTTGCACCACATTCACCATGACCACAAGCGGGAATGCTCTGTAGGAGATCCTGTCGATGGAGATGAACGCGAGATCGCTGCCCTTGCGGTCACCTGGTAGAGCCATCGCGCCAGGCGGGTCGAGGTCGGCATGCCGGCCAGCTCCCCCAGCTCTCTAACGACGACCCCACAATGGAGACATGGACCGACCTTTGACATCGCGCCGGAGCCGATGCATGCCGACTTGAACATGGAGCTAGCGCATACGCATTACGACGCCGCTGTGGCAGATGAGGAGCAGCCTACACCGACTCCTATGCTGGAATTCCGGCAGATGCAGGAGGGGCAGAAGTACAACCTGCTCCTCCTCGAGCAGTACCGGTTGGCGGAGGGTCAAATTTACAGCGAGCGCGCAAGCGAGAGGGTTGTGGGTGCTCTATGAGGCGCGCGTGCTCAACACACGGCCGTCCATCTTTTGTGGGCGCATGTGGCGGGTGGATGGTGATGGACCGTCCACGTCCATCATCGACCTAACATCCACCAGCACCGACGAGAGACATGTTCGCAAACTCCTCCAAAGATGAGTAGGGCATGGGAGGCGGCAGGCATTATCTCCCAAGTGGGTAGTCTCTCACCATGTTCTACTCTTCCACGCGAGAGACCGCACCTTCATCTCACGGGTCTTAAACCCCCATCGCCGTTCATGGAGACGACAGATGGATGACGTGGTCGCTAATGTGGAATACAAAGGAAGTGGACAATAGCCGCCGTCATAGGATAGCTTTATGACCCGGCTGTTTTTTGTACTAAATGTTTGAAATATAATGAAAAATGTTTGAAATGTAATGAATTTTATCTAGTTTATATGAAATCCGCCATGTTTTCATGAATTTCGTCCGGTTAGTTCAAACAATGGCCGAAATGTATGCAGGCAGTGTTGGATGACCGCCTCCCGCATCCTTGTCCGCGGGGTGGCACTCCCCTGTCCGCGGACGGATGTAGGAGTATATTTGCGGGTCAGCCTTGGAGATGCCCATAACACAGTCCGAACATTTTTGTATCATCCAACGCCATACATTCTTACTTTGGTAAGCGTAAGCATTACACGCCCTACAATTTGGATGTGATTCATGATCACAATGCGAAGTCGTTACTTCATCGGTGGTACACCATTTCAAACATCGTCATGAATACTTCGGTGTGATGCGCAAGTGAAAAGAATGGGGCTAACAGGGGTGTCAATCACGGAAATTGTAAGTTTTGCTTCTTATTATTGCATGTATTTGTCAATACTTTAATTCACTCAATGTTGCTACTTGACGATCATGTCATTAGGGCAAGCCCTTCACTTTAATGCATTATTGGATGAAGCTCAAGGGAGAGTTCTCTGGGTGAGCAACATGCATCATTGAAGAAGTTCAAGAACGTGAAGAGAAAGCTTGAGATGAAGGTCATTTTCGAGGAGTATCGTTAAATTTAAGATTGATGCATTTTAAGAACTTATTGAACATCCAGTGCTTTTATTAAAATTTAAATTTATGGTTGAATTGCTATGAGTCAATTATTCAAAGTGGACAACATTTATTTTAGTTTTTTTAAAGAGACAAATATTTGATGCACCAGGTTACATGACTGATTTTGCTACCACGGTCCATGGACATGTATGGTTTAGGTTGTGTTTTTTGATGCACTGCATTTTAAAGCATCGTGTGCTTGTGGACGCACCGCGTGTGTCTGTGGGCACTGACCCTTTACACATAAAAAATTGTCTGTTGTGTCCAAGTACCTCAAACACCATACCTTAAATCCATATATACAAGCCATGCAGAATAAGAACATGCGTACTATGTAGGTATTCTATCTAGTCATCGTCAGAGATGTCCACGATCTCCGTGCCCGGCTTCGGGTAGATGGGCAATTGCGGCAATTCCGGCTCGTCGTTGGACGAACTAGAGGTGAAGAGCTCGTTGATCTCCACCCTCTGTTGTCGGATGAAACGTCGGTTGGTCTCCACATATACTTCATCCTGGATGGGCTCGAGGATGGCGGTCTTCTCTACCATCTCCTTCGCTTGGGTGACCTCGAACTTCGTAATGGTGTCCTCCATGGCGAAGCCCGTAGCCGGCTCTGCCTCTTTCTTCGGCGCCGCCGCATCGTCCTCCTTTGGATTTTTCCCTCCATGGCCTTGGGGTCCTGCTCCGCCTCTCAATGCAGCCTCCTGCTCTGCCTTTGACGAATCCGAAGGAAGGCCGACAGTGACACGAGCAACGCGCCTTGCCCGGATCTCCTCCTCGAGATGCAACCGACGTTCCAGCACAAACATGGCGTAGGAGGTGATCCTTTGTCGGGCCCTGGCTAGCAGCTACGACAAGCGGATGGAAGCTGGCAGCGCGGGTGGGAGGGGAAGGGAAGGAATGAGGACGGGCTAGGGTTGCGTTGCCGCCGTCTGGCTTGAATATCCAGACTTGCTCCCTGAACCGGCATGCCGCATCAGCGCCACACGACACGGAGTGGAGGAGGCGTCGTCGGACCAACGGCCGCTCCGTGTCCCCACGTGGGCCCTAGCGATCAGTCCATTGTGGTGGACGCATTCGTCCCATATCCATCCTAAATATGGATCGGGTATATAAGTGCGAGTCAGTCCGTGCGTTTGAACCAAATATGGAGCGTTCCATTGGGTGCGGTTTTTGCATCCCAACAATAACCCGGACATCCCGCCTGGACGTTTGGGGCAGGTAATGGTTTTCTCGTTGTAGATGCTCTTAGATGCCAAGCCTGTATAATCATGGTGTTTCTCTATAATTATTGCTTAATCTGGCTGTTCTAGTTGACATGCACGTGTTAGCACAGAGAATCCAAGAAGAGTCCATCGTTCTGTGACGGTACTTCGCTGCATCTCACGGGATCAGAAAAACCGGAGTTTTTCCCTCAAGAAAAAGAACCGGGTTTTTTCCCTCAAGAAAAAACGGGTTTTCCCTCAAGAAAAAAAGAAACCTGGGTTTATTCCATGACCTAATTAGAAATTACTGCATCATTCTAACTTCATGATGATATCCAATATGTATCTTCAAATTTCAAGCACATGTTAATACAATTGTGCATTTTATATTAAAAATAATATTTTCATGACAAATTTAGTGTTATTATGATATTATCATCGCTTTTATCACTGTATAAATAATACAAATACGTTAAAAGTTTCTTTTTTTACCGTAGGTCATAGAAGCAAGCAAGCAAGCGGCAGGTCTCATGACCCATGTACATACTGGCCCGTGACATCAAGAGGATAGGATTTCTATTTGTGAATTATGAGCACCCATGATATGCATGCATGGGTCCAAGGTGACTCATCAAGAGAAAATAAAGAAGAAAAGGCAGATAAATCACATGGCATGGAGCTATGCATGTAGTATCATGCATGCATGCATGCATTGTGGTTGGTATACAAGTATACATATACTCCCTCCGTCCGGGAATAAGTGTACATCTAGTTTTTGTTCTAAGTCAAAGTTTTTTAAAATTTTAACCAACTTTATAGAAAATAATACTAACATATATGAAATCAAATTGATATATTATCAAAGTACATTTCAAAAAGAATCTAGTGATACTAATTTGATGCCATAAGTGCTTTTACTTTTTTCTAGAAAGGTGGTCAAACTTTTAAAACTTTGACTGAAGACAAAAGCTAGATGTACACTTATTCATGGACGGAGGGAGTATACATATGTACCTATACATCACAGTATTATTTTTATCATGACCAACATGCATGCCCTGTAATTGACAAAAAAAAAACAATTGTTAAACCTGGGAATCTATGTAACATATCCATCTAATCTAATTGTTGTGAGAGGATTGATGGTCTATGGTGTACCAACCGAGTGGGTGTACAGTACAGTAGTGATTACATAAAGAAAAGCAGGAATTCAGAGAGGGAGAGGGAGGACGAGAGAGGAAGTATATCTACTCTACATTTGTAAGACAAAGGAAAAGACAGAAAGCTCAACATCGGTGCAGCATTGCTCCCAGCGTGGTTCACAATGTTATATACAGTCCGTGATTTTAGAATAGTTTCCACTTCTACTACTGTACTTTATTATCATCATCTTAAATAAAGTATATAATTACAAGAAGGACAGAAGAGTTGCCTTGTATTTTTAATTTTATTTCAATTTTGCTCTTGCATTTGCCCCATAGGCCATAGCTAGAGAGAGCATGAAGGGAAGGGAAGGGAAGAAGGCTCAACTGCTGATTTGGTCAGGATTTTTCTTCTTTTTGGCCCCTAAAGCAAGGAAGCAGATAAAGGAGGGAGAGGAGGGGTTTGGTTTGGTCGTTTGCTAAGCCTTCTTCTCCCCCTCCCCTCCCCCTCCCTCTAGCCCCTATGGCTGCCAGCACTGTGGCCTCTCCTTTTTCTCTCTCATGGGGGCCGTCATCTTCCAGCTTGCATAGCTCCTGATCTCCGTTCCTCTCTCTCTCTCCCCCCTGCACTGCCAGCCAGCTCTTGAATCCTTGCTGTAGTGTTCTACGCTTGTACTGCTGCAGGGAAAGAAAGTAGAGAGAGAAACAAGAAGAAAGGAGAGAAGAGGGAAGGGAGAGAATCTGAATTTGCTTTCCAGTCATTGACCAACCCAACCCCAGTTTCCCCTTGTTTGTCCCCTTCCCCTCCATCCTTGATACCTGTGCTATTCCCTGAGCTGCCGCCGCCGCCGCCGCCGCCTGAGGAGAGGGAGTGGCTCTCTGAACTCTCTCCTTTTGTCACTCCTGTCTTGCCTTGCCCCCATCCTGTTCTTCCTCCTCCTCCTCCGTTCTTCATTAATGCCCCCTCTGTGGCAGCATCAAATTTATTGCCACCCCTTCCTTGGGCCTTGGCTAAGTTGTGTTTAGACTTTAGAGGGAGAGAGAGATAACCTAAGGCCTGAATCAAATCCCTAGCACTACAAGTTTGCCGCTTTATGTATCATCACCATCTTCAGCAGCAGCAGCAGCAGCGTGGAGAAGCGGAAGCGGCAGATCAGGATCAGGACAGCAGCATGTCCAACCTCACCACCTCCGCCTCCGCTTCCGCCAAACCTCCTCCTCCTCCTCCCCCAACCCCGGCCTCCAACAAGCGCAAGCGAAGCCTACCCGGCAACCCCGGTAGGTCCTTGTCCTCGGTTTAATTTCTTGTTTGTTTTCTCACAATTCTAGTGACGACGTGTTGCTGGACTGGACTGATGCGCATGTCTGTATCTGGAGGATCGTTGCATGTTACTAATCTTTGTCCGCGCGTGTTTTTCATGGAAACGGAACCCAAGACCCAGAGTCGGAGGTGGTTGCGCTGTCTCCGGCGACGCTGATGGCGACGAACCGGTTCCTGTGTGAGATCTGCGGCAAGGGGTTCCAGCGCGACCAGAACCTGCAGCTGCACCGGCGCGGGCACAACCTGCCATGGAAGCTGAAGCAGCGCGGGAGCAAGGAGGTGGTGCGGAAGAAGGTGTACATCTGCCCGGAGGCGTCGTGCGTGCACCACGACCCGTCGCGCGCGCTGGGCGACCTCACCGGGATCAAGAAGCACTTCTTCCGCAAGCACGGCGAGAAGAAGTGGAAGTGCGACAAGTGCTCCAAGAAGTACGCCGTGCAGTCCGACTGGAAGGCGCACTCCAAGATCTGCGGCACCCGCGAGTACAAGTGCGACTGCGGGACCGTCTTCTCCAGGTTCTTATCCCTTTCTTCCAATCTCGATCCACCTCTTGTGCTTCTACTATGCTATGCTATGCATCATGAAAGCTTTCTTCCCTGCAGTCTTGCTGATTTCTCGTTACTATATATTCTTGTGCCTTGGCAACCTAACCTAGCGAGTGCACTGCCTACAAATTACTACTACAGTAGAATTCAAGTAGAGGATCGTCAACATTAATTAATCTGAGAGAAGGAAGGAACTCATTGTGATTTGCGTTGGCGAGTCAGGCCAGATGGGGCAACGAACGCAGAAGAGGCATGGACGGATGCAAAGATGGACGGGGGTCCTCTTTCTTTTTGTTTCGGACATGGATGAGATGAGATGAGCGGCTGTGCAGCTCGTGTGGAAGGAGAGGAGAGAGATGCTGTGATGATGATGAGGATCGAGCTTTGGGAGACGAGAATTCAGACATGTGAATCTCTTTGCAGAGCTGAGCTGCCTTTCCATCTCACTCCTCCTGCCTTAGCCTAATTGCCTATGCATGCTCACACTATTCTCTCCGTGCTGTCACTTCCATGCGTCCTCTCCTCCCTGATTCTCTCTCTCTCTCTCTCGGAGCTCACACCGCACGGCACGGCAGCGTCGCATGCCATATGACAACAAATGAACAAAGAATCAAATGAACAAAGAATCAGGGGAAAGTTTTAGCCTTACCTTTTCTCTTGCCCTTCCTTCTCGTGCTGCATTTCTTCTTCTGATGGCTTTCTTTGTTGCACTGCATTGCATGCAGGCGGGACAGCTTCATCACGCACCGGGCCTTCTGCGACGCGCTCACCGAGGAGAGCAACAAGGCCATCAGCGGGGGCGGCCTGCCACTGCCACCCATCGCGCACGCCCAGCACCACGCCATGCTCTATTCGCCGCACGATCTGATGCAGCAGCACCACCACCAGGAGCTCGCCGCGTTCCAGGACCACCAGCACCAGGTCATGCAGCAGAATTGCAACTTCGACGTGAAGCCGGAGATGCAGCCGTGGCCAACCATGCCCTACGACGACGTCCACCACCCGCTGCTGCAGCCGCTCTGCAGCGCCACCGCGCAGAGCTCCGCCACGTCCGTGCCGACGCCTACGCACCACCAGCAGCAGCAGCTTCCCGCGGCAGCCGCGCACCTGTCGGCCACAGCGCTCCTACAGAAGGCGGCGCAGATGGGCGCCACCATCGGCGGGGCCGGCGCTGGCGGGGCGGGAGTGCACTACACCCAGATGGCCGGCTCGGCGACCAGCGCGACCGGCAGCGCCACGTTCGGGCTCGGCCTCTCGTGCCTCAGCAACCAGCAGATGATGAGCCTCGCCAGGACCGCCTCCCAGGGCCGGAGCGGCGAGGAAGGCGGCGCCTCGGGAGGGGCCAACGACGGCATGACCAGGGACTTCCTGGGGCTGCGCGCCTTCTCGCACCGCGACATCCTCGGCCTCGCCGGCTTTGACTCGTCGTGCATGGGCGCCGCCGTGAACACGGCCGGCAACAACACCAACATGGCTCCCTGCTACGAGCCACAGCAACAAGGACAGCCGCAGCCGCAGCCGCCGCAGCAGCAGATCAGCAACGAGCCGTGGCATGGCATGGGTAGCCATAGCTAGCCATGATGATAGTTGCATGGTCGCTTCTGATCACCGCAGAGCACTGCTTGCTGCTACCCTCTAGATCAGCAAGGGATGCGTTTTGAACTGGGTAATCTCTCTCTTTCTCTCTCTCTCTCTCTCTCTCTCTCTCTCTCGCACTCGTGATCTTGCAAGCTAAGCAAGCTTTGGAGTTTTTTGTGGGTAGAAGCCAACTGTAAGGTAAACTGGGATCAACGAAAAGCTACGTGAAAATAATACATGCATCCGTTCTCTCTCTCTCTCTCTCTCTCTCTCTCTCTCTCTCTCTCTGGCACTCAACAACTGGTCAGCTGCATTGCCTACGTACATATCTACTGTCTCCGTTTGCTGGGCAATATATCAGTGTGAAAACAGTCTTATATTTTGAGACAGAGAGAAGTACACACTCCCTCCGATCCATATGTAGTGCCTATAATATTTTTCAAAAATCAAACCTCGCAAATTTTTATTAAGTTTGTGAAGAACATTTACATCTAATACACCAAACATATATCACTAAATTCATCATAAGATGTAGTCTCATATTATGGTGGATATAGATAGTTTTCTCAATAAACTTAATTAGTTAAAGTATAAAAAATCTATATGCATTACATTATGAAATGGAGTGAGTACATGTCTCATGGCCACACACTACAAGTTTTATATTCTCTGCCTTGGGTAAAAGAAAGTTTTCTCTATCTGACTAAGGTACACGTCGATCGGTATATGTATAAGGAAAATCCAGATATACACCCCCCTTTAATACTAAACCAGCAACATTTAATATGTAACAAAGGGAGTACTTTGCTTCTTCAAAAAAAAGGCGCAAAATATGTTTGACAATACTATTTTCAAGGGGAGAAGAAAGGTGTATTTGGGTGAACTGAACTGAACTGATTGTGCTGCTTGGTGGTCACTTGGGAGCTCTTGCTAGTTGCTACAAGAGCTAAAATGCGGCCTACGATGATATCTGTAGTTTATTGATGCATGCATACGGGGAGTGTGTGTGTACTGTGTCGTGCAATCAGTCGATGTACTGTACCCGGCTAGCTGTGCTGGCTACTGTTCGTCCGTGACAAGGTTTTGTCTGCAATTGGTCGAGGGCCGGCGCATTATTCCATGCTTGAAATAAAAGGAGAAACTTTATTTAGTTTCAGATTTTTTAAAGATAGAAACACACACCTAATTATTAAGACTATGCCTGCACATATCTTTGGCTCTTGGTACTATTCTTACGTAGCTATACATTTCTTCGATAAAGGGTGCTCTTTATTTACGAATTTCGTCATGAAATAACAAGTATTTTGCTATAATAAGTCACTTTTTTGCCCTCTAGAAACAACCCAAAAGGTCTTGCCAGTTCTTAGTGTATAAATTTTCCCGCAAAAAAGTGTATAAATTTGTTATCATTTTGCAGCTGTGTAACTATTTAATTTCTAGTACAATTTATGGTATACACACTAGCACAGGTTGGTGAAGCATAACCCTAGCGCGAGGACACAAAATGAGTACCGACCCAACATCTGCATGACAAGGATGCACATTACCAATAAGAAAGAAAAAGAACCGTATATGAGTTAAAGCCGGAGGAACGACCCACCGCAGCAAAACAGGCGAAACATCAACTACTAGCACTGTTGTTGACAACATTTAGATGACGAGAAGGTTACCCAACAACAACGCCTTCAACAAAGAAACAATGCATGAATGTCGTCGTTGCTGGATTAAAGCACATGGACCAGGATTATGAGCTTTCACCCACAAGACACACAATGTAAGCTCCAGACAGTGCCTTCAAGGGAGCATAAACCGTCGTTGCCGGGTACAACCAGTGAAGGCCAGGCCTAGAGTTTTCACCGCGAAACTCGAGAGCTGGTACTGGAAGAACACCACCATAAATGAAGCTCCATGTGTTGCTTCCACAAAAGAAGTCCTGCTACAGTGTCCCGATCAGCGTCGGAATAACAGATCAGAGTGAACACCACATGTCGCTGAAGGGCAACGCAACAGAAAACAAAAAAAAAAATCGACCTACACACCAGCCTAGGACAACTATGATGCGGACAGACGCGAGCGTGGAGGAGCTCCTAGTCGAGGAGCTCGGGCTGCTCCTTGGCAGCTCGGACACAAGGCACTGTGGGGACGGGCGACTGTGGGTTGCGCGTGAGGATGGTTGGGGGCTCTCTGGCTGTCTGATCTGAGATCAGGTGGCTCAGATGGGCAACTGGAGCTGATTGGTTAGCATGGAAACGGAGGCAGGAAGTGGCGATGGGAGGATTTTTAGGGAGTTTGTCTCTAATTTTTAGGGTTTTGCCCTGAAATAAAAGGTTGTGTGCCTTTTATATAAGTAGGGGTTTGGGCTAGTTATAGATGGGCTTTTGGACAAGGGTAACACAGGAACTGAAGCCCGGTTAGCAATTATATTTAAAAACAATTTATTATTTCATGGCTACTACACACCAATGGATACCAAGGGTGCACAACATGCGGCTGATAACAACGTCATTATCTGATCCACCTAAGTTGGTCAATGAGCTTATTATGTTGTCCATGGAGGATCGTGCGTGGATCTCTCAAGTTTTCCTGCCTACAGACGCTCAAGCAATTTTGTCCATCTGGCTTTGCACAAGACAGTTCATTGATTTCTGGTCATGGGTACATGATCGAAACAGTGCTCTTTCCATACGCTCGGCATACCGCATGCTGGTATCAACTAAACTCCGTCGAGAAGCATGATTGGAAGGTCGTGTTGACAACTCAAATTCCGAGGGAGAAATAAAACCATGGACGAAAATGTGGAAGATTGATGTTCCATTAAAAATAAAAATAAAATCTATGGAGGCTAGCGCAACAGTCCTTGCCAACTTTAGACTTGCTCAAACAGCGAAAGATGGCAGTACAATCAGAGTGTGGACTTTGTGGCTCTGAAGATTCATGGCGGCATTCTTTGATTGAGTGTAACATGGCACACTGCATTTAGGCATTAGAGGATGATGATCTGGTGGAAGTTATGATGCAGTGTAAAGAACCAGATGCAAAACGCTTATTTTCTCACTAATGGATTCTATACCGCATGAGAATTTCATGAAGATACTTGTAACACTATGGGTGATTTCGCATGCTCGAAGAAATGCTATGCATGAGCATGTATTTAGGGGTCGTTAGTGGCGAATTAGTTTTTCAAGAATTGTCGAAAGTAGCTTTAGATTTGCAAACCCTTGAAGCAACATGAGCTGTTCAAATACCTCCGAGACAACACCACAGATGGACCCCGCCGCTTGTAGGAACTGCAAAAATTCGTGTTGATGGTGATGTGTCGCGCGATGCAATGGAAGGGACTTACAGTAGTTTGCAGGGATTCCATCGGGAAATATCTAGGCTTTTCGGCGACATAATGTCAAGGTGTGACTGACCCAGCATCATTGGAGGCTTTGGCTTGTCGAGAAGAGGTCTCACTTGCTCTTGACTTATTACTTACAGACATACAAATAGCTTCAAACTGTCAAGATGTGATCAAAGATATCCATGGAAATATGGGTGATCTACACTCGACCATTATTAAGGAGATCAATCTTACATCTCAGCAGTTCTCTCGCCGTTCCTTCATCTTTGAGGGAAGAGAAACTAATCTTGAGGCACATAGCCTCACTAAACATACTCTATGATAGGGGCAAAGGTGTCCCGTATTTCGATGAGATGGTAACTATCATTTTTGGTGAAGTAGACTTTGATGACCCGAATACGAACGCGCGAAGACGTCACGCCTTAGCAATCGCTAAACCAACTCCGACAGGTTATTGACCACGCTGGAGCACGATCAACCTGACCACGAGGGTCTATTTCCTTCATGCAAACGAAGAACAAGGAATAAACTGAGATTGCAATCTGAATATTGCAAATTTAAGAGGAAAGCTTTATGGATTAAGGTGGCGTTCTGAAACGTCTTGTCCTGGTCGTTGGACACAAATGAAGTACCTGTGTTGCATTATGACAAACTTTAATCTAAACAAAACCAAATTCTAAAATGATGCCCTAAGAGCCGTATTTATAGGGAGACGGAGGGGAATTTCGTCCCCCCTAAGCAAGGTGGGACTAAATTCTATCTTAAGTCATTTTCCCTATTAATATGGTTTCTAAAAACACGTTGGTAGTCGAGGATGCGGCGCACGCTTACGATGCCATGGCGTTCGAGTACCAGGGCGAATGGCCCAGCTCGACTTTCCTTGGCGCGCAAGTGAGATAGCACCACATAACATGAGGATAGCCTCCAAGGCCGAGGAGTGGGAGCACCTACGGCCGAGGCGCTCATCAGGGCCACTGAACGTCAAAGCACCGATCCCTTAGTGGAATGGTATCTTCGGGAGGATCCGCATCTGTACTCCATTAGCGAGTCATCTGTACTCCATGCGATGCAATTCATTGACTCTTCTAATTTCCCGGAGTTATTCTCATATTCAATTCAAAGTTTGACGTAAGAATGAATGATAATCAGTCAGTTGGTTTCTCCAAGATCTTATAACCCTTTTCATTGTCGGCTCAACCGAAGACTTTTTCATTCTCCCAGAGTATCTCAACAATTCATGGTGGTGTTTCTTATCGTCATTCTCAACATTTGAAGACCGAAGAAGAGTTTTTCCTCCAAATCCTATCCGTTCTCTCAGAGATGCGTAGTTCAAGCTTGTTGCCATCCTCTCATAATTATTTTCGATTGTGAGAATTCTTTTCACCTATCCGGAGCAATTCAAGAGTCTTTTCAGTTTGATTCTCCGAAGACCATCATTGCGGGTTTATTCATTCTCAGCTTTCAGCTCTCGTTCTCCAAATCATACCGGTGCATCATTCAAATATTATCTAATCAGCTCGTGATCTCTTTATTATCTTGTATCAAATTCCCTCAAGTATCTTCATTCGTTCTCTAATTCTTACCGGTGATTCACCCCTTTTACTTCGTCCGTTTTCAATTCTTATGGTGGTTTGGTCAAGATTATTCTTCCTTCATTTTCATATCAATTCATTCGTTGTTTCCAAATCCTACCGGTGGTTCGTTGAAGACCTTCCCAAGTTTGCGCTATATCTATCTTAATCGTTTTTACGAGAATAAGTAGTATGCCAATTCCGTTGCTTGTCATCAATTTATATTGGTGAAGGATAAGCATAATGTAATTCTTATTCTTGTTTCATCGAGTAAATTCAATTCCTTATTCCGGAGGTTCATCAAAGTTCTTGGTTTCAATTGCTCATCTTTCTTTTCCCGGAGTTCCAAGCTCTTTCAATTATATCTTTTCGTAACTCCATTTAATCATTGCTAGGATTCTCCCGGAGTTCTTTTCAACTTTCCTTTCGTTTGATCATTCTTTTATTACCGGAGTTCTTTATGAAGGTTCTTCATGATGGTTCATAAAGGATTTAATTCCTTCTTGAACTATTCATCGAGATTCTTTTCAGAGGAGTTCAAGCATTCTTCATCTTGCATTTCGAAGTGCAATTCTCTCTACCGTATCTTTTGAGGTGGTGTTATGTCATTGTTGATAATTTCCCTTCGTGTTTCATGATTCACAAGTTTTCAAGAGTGACATGTCTAAATCCATCATTTTCTCTTTGCTCAAGACTTCTTCTCAACCAATCAATCTCTTCTTTGGAGTTATCTTGGGTTATATTTCACCTTAAGCCTTCCCTAAGGATTGTTGCTATTATGGTGCTTATAAATGACCCAAGTTCTTCATTTATCTTCCCGGTGAAATAAGTTCTCGTCTCCTTGTTGATATCAATCCAATCTGTTGTTTTTCGTTAGTGGCAGAATTTCACCTCAAGTTTTTGAGATGTTTTCCATAAGGCCACAACAAGCTTATCCTTTCGTTGTTGATAATCCAACAACTCCGTTCTAGCATCTTGTGTAAGCGTGCTCTTTTCAGATCTTGTTTTCCTCCATTCAGTAAGCATTTCTTTCATTTCTTCTGGAGGCATTGTGATGTTGCACTCTTCGACCCATCATCCCATTTGTTGTCAAAGATCATGTTATTTCCTTTTGCTTATCCATTCAACCGGAGTGTCGTGCCCTCTTTTCAATTTCTTCCCATTCTGTCAAGTTTTGCCTCCCTTCTCAACCGGAGTGCTGTCTGAAATCTTTCTTACCTCTTGTGCCATTCTTTCAACAGTTCCGGAGGCAATGTGTTGTTGATTTCATCAAGTATCCGCTCATCTTGTCAAGTTCATGTTGAATTCTTTCCATTTACAGTCGGAGTGCTGCCCAAATTACATCATTCTTTTTCCTTCTCTATCTTGTTAACCGGAGTGTTGTCATAATTGATTCTTATCATTCCATTATACATCTCTTTTCAACCGGAGTGTTGTCCGAATTTGGTCTCCCTTGTTCCTCTTTTCTAACGGAGTGTTTTCAACTTTGTTCATCCTCGTTGAATTCTTTATTTCAATTTGTTCAACCTCGCTAGGTTCTTTGGTTTCACTCGTTTGTCAAAGAAGCAACTTAGATGCACCTCTTCTCTTCCTCTTCCTTTTCCCTCCGGTGCCATGCTAGATCTCGGGACGAGATCCTCTCGTAGTGGTGGAGTGTTGTAACGCCCCGAGACCGATGCGCCAGGTGTCTTCCAGTTATTCGCTATTTGTTGCCATGATCGGATGAGTGTCATTGTCATATTTTGCTTCATGCATCATGTTCATCATTTGGTTATATTGCATTGCCATGCCCATCGTTGTCATGTTGCATTTGTGTCTCTTGTATTTTTTGCATTCTTATAATCATCATGTGCATTGTCATATTCATGCATGTCACATTGTTGGATGCTCCATGTATGATCATGCATCATCACCCCCTCCTTCCTTCTTCTTTCTTTCATTTTGGCAAGTGACCTTTTCCCCTCCTCGAGAAATGTTCATTCTTTTCCTGATGCTAGTTCACCATGCCTAAACCCTCTCTGTCAAATTTAAGATCCTTTGGAGTTGTTTTGGTTAGGTTCAAAATGCCTCAAGTTTGAATCATATTTAAACTTGTTTTATTTTTCTACCTCTAAAAATGCCCAAACCAATTTTATCAAATAGGGCATGTATTCAGGGTCATGAGGATATTTTTATATTTCTCATACACCTCTCCTTTTCCCCTGCGCTTTTCTCTTTATTTTCTCCTTGAAGAAAATTAGAGAAAAAGGAAACAACAGCTTTAGGCCAGCCGCAGCCCACTTGGGCCTCTTCATCCGCGTCGGCCCACCTAAGCCCCCCTCTGTACTAGGCCGGCCCTTTAGGCCCACCTATTCCTAACCTAACCCTCTCCTTGGCCCGACCCCCATCTCCCTCGTCTCCCTCCAGGCCGCCACCAGCACCCGCACACACGCGCACGCCCGATCCCCTCTTCTCTCTCCTGTCACCATGGCCTGGCGCCCGTGCCTCGGCTGCTTCGTGGCCCGTAGCCGCCAACCTCCCATGCCTTCACCGGCCGGTCCGCCTCAGCCGCCTCCTCCCGCTCGCGCCTCCCCCTTGTCAACCCCCGTCACCCGAGCGTCCAAGGAGAGGAGCTCCTCGAGCACCCGCTCACGCCACCGGCTACCTCTTCTGCTTCACCACCTTGCGTCGCGCCCCCAAGCTCCTCGCCATCCCCGCCTCTTGCTGAGCGCCGCCTTCATTTGCTGGTGCCCCGTCCTCGCCGGACCTCCCCTTCGTCCATGGCCTCCACCTTCAGACCAACCATGGCCGTGGCATCGTTCCCCGAGCGACAGCCCTGCAGCTGCTCCGTCCGGCGAACCTCTCCACCGTGCGCCTGCAGCCAAGCAGTCATCCTTGGGATCCGCGAGCAGCAGCTCCGAAGCGCTCCAGCAGCCCGAGGCTGTAGCAACAGTCATTCAAGCGTGTCGGGCTCCCGAGCGCCTCCTCCCACCGGCCCGGCGTGCAGCCGCAGCGACCACATCATCCCTCGTGCGGCCTCCTTGGCTTCCGTGTGGACCCTGTGGCCAAGACCCCAAGACGTAGCCCCGACATCCTGTACCCGTGCCGCACCCCCAGGACATGCATGCCATGTTCGTCGTAGTGGACAACCTCGACGCCCCGTTTGACCACCATGAAAAAGAGCAATTTTGGACCGGCAAGTACCACGACACGGTGACCCATGGACACCAAGTACCACGATGTCGATGCCCCCCCCCCAAGTTCGGCTAAACGGAGATGCCAAGTACCCCTACGCGCGAAGATGCTAACACCATTTCGGGATTCACCAAGTACCTCTACCATGACTCGAACATCTATGAAAACGTCTTCCACTACCGTCGCCGAGATCGCGAGTACCTCTACCGACAACCTCAGAACGTGTACGACGACCGTTGTCGAAGACCCGTACCTCTACCGCTTCCCGAACATGAACCACTACTTCCCTCGACGAACCATGAACGTCTACTTCCTCTACTTTGCACCGAACCTGAACCCCTCCGAGAATGCACGCTTCAAAGGTATAACTGCCGAGATGTCCTTCCGAGAACGAATGCTTGCGATGCGTGAGATGCTCGTGTTTGCACCGTGTCACAATTTGTCGCTTGCACGCCCCTCCTCGTTTGCCATGCCGTCGACCCGTGGGAACCCGGTTCCCGGGAGCACCCCACCATCCTTGCATGACACACTTACACCTACTTCCTTTTGCACCGGTATCTTCATGAGCTACCGTATCATCAGAGTGTTGCCGTGGCACCATTTCCGTTGTCGTTGCCGTGGCACCCCTCTTGTTTTCCGCCATGATGACAAATGCTTCATAAGATGCTCATGTTAACATTTTCATATAACTTGCATAAAACTTGCACATGCCATCCACATCATGATAATAACATTTAAAATGTTTAAAATTGTTGTTTGCATTAAATTGCTAAATGCATATGGGGATTTACCGAATTTGTTGTTTGTTATATCCGGCCCCATTTAACTTGTTTAGATAGTATAGTTTTGTTATGCTTCACCTCTTGCCATGTTAACCAACATTTAATATTGTTGAGTACCTAACCTGGAGTGAACTAAATAATTGATGTGGTCTTCCGTCAATATGCAACTCGTTGCATATTGAGCATCACTTAATTTGTTGTTTTGTTTGTGCTCTTTGCCATGCCATGCATATTTAAACCGGACATGCATCATACTTGATTGTGCATCATGCCAGGATTATGTGATGGTTGTTTACCATGTTGTTTGCTTCTTTCCAGTGTTGCTTCTTCGGGTTAGTTCCGATTACGTCGCGTTTGTGAGGATTCGTTCGACTACGTCCATTTGTCTTCTTCATGGACTCGTTCTTCTTCCTTGCGGGTTCTCAGGCAAGATGACCATACCCTCGAAATCACTTCTATCTTTGCTTGCTAGTTGTTTGTTCTATTGCTATGCCGCGATACCTACCACTTGCTATATCATGCCTCCCAAATTGCCCTGTCAAGCCTCTAACCCACCTTTCCTAGCAAACCGTTGTTTGGCTATGTTACCGCTTTGCTCAGCCCCTCTTATAGCGTTGTTAGTTGCAGGTGAAGATGAAGTTTGTTCCTTGTTGGAACATGGATTTTGTTGGGATATCACAATATCTCTTATTTAATTAATGCATCTATATACTTGGTAAAGGGTGGAAGGCTCGGCCTTATGCCTAGTGTTTTGTTCCACTCTTGCCGCCCTAGTTTCCGTCATACCGGTGTTATGTTCCTTGATTTTGCGTTCCTTACACGGTTGTGTGTTGTGGGAACCCCTTGACAGTTTGCTTTGAATAAAACTCCTCTAGCAAGGCCCAACCTTGGTTTTACCATTTGCCTCACCACCACCTATTTTTTCCCTTGGGGTCGCTCTCTCGATGGTCATCTTTATTTTAAGCCCCCCGGGCCAGTGCTTGTCTAAGTGTTGGTCCGAACTAGAGTCCTTTGCAGCGCCACCTCGGGGAAACTTGAGGGTTGGTTTTAGTTGTACGGAGCGCTCATCCGGTATTGCCCTGAGAACGAGATATCTGCAGCTCCTATCGGGATGTCGGCGCATCGGGCGGTCTTGCTGGTCTTGTTTTACTATTGTCGAAATATCTTGTAACCGGGATTCCGAGTCTGATCGGGTCTTCCTGGGAGAAGGAATATCCTTCGTTGACCGTGAGAGCTTGTGATGGGCTAAGTTGGGACACCCCTGCAGGGTTTGAACTTTCGAAAGCCGCGCCCGCAGTTATGGGCAAATGGGAATTTTTTAATGTCCGGTTGTAGAGAACTTGACACTTGACTTAACTAAAATACATCAACCGCGTGTGTAGCCGTGATGGTCTCTTTCCGGCGGAGTCCGGGAAGTGAACACGGTTCTCGTGTTATGCTTGAATGTAAGTAGTTTCAGGATCACTTCTTGATCACTTCTAGCTTCACGACCGTTGCGTTGCTTCTCTTCTCGCTCTTATTTGCGTATGTTAGCCACCATATATGCTAGTGCTTGCTTCAGCTCCACCTCACTTCCCTTTCCTACCCATAAGCTTAAATAGTCTTGATTTCGCGGGTGTGAGATTGATGAGTCCCCGTGACTCACAGATTACTTCCAAAACCAGATGCAGGTGCCGATGATGCCAGTACAGGGGACGCGACCGAACTCAAGTGGGAGTTCGATGAGGATTCAGGACGTTACTATGTTTCCTTCCCAGATGATCAGTAGTGGAGCCCAGTTGGGGCGATCGGGGATCTTATGCATTTGGGTTTGTCTTTATTTTGGTTCCGTAGTCGGACCTTGATTGTTTTCTGGATGATGTAATGCTATATTTATGTATTGTGTGAAGTGGCGATTGTAAGCCAACTCTTTATCTCTTTCTTATTCAGTACATGGGATGTGTAAAGATTACCCCTCTTGCGACATGCCTACAATGCGGTTATGCCTCTAAGTCGTGCTCCGACACATGGGAGATATAGCCGCATCGTGGGTGTTACAAGTTGGTAATCAGAGCCTTCCCCGACTTAGGAGCCCCTGCTTGATCGAATCGCTGGCGTTGTTGAGTTTAGGAAAAATGTTTTGAGTCTTAGGATTATATATATATATATCAGAGAGTAGGATTCTTTTTACTCCTCAGTCCCTTCATCGCTCTGGTGAGGCCTCCTGACGTAGAGTTTTGACTCTTCTCTCCTCAAATTTCATAATTTTTTTAGGATCACGCGGGTATCTTGGAATCGTTCTGATGGTTTTGTGACGAGAACATTGTTCTTGGTGCCTCTTCACATTTAGGGGTTGTGGCAGTGTCCCGGGGAGTTGAGCTCCGAGGTGTTGTCATCACAATTTTATCTTGGCAGTTCTGGAATACCTGAGTTCGCCGACATCAAAAATCTCTTTTATGCAGTTGTTGGTGAGATAACCTCGATGCCACCCAGTACTGGGGCGGGAGTTCGGGAGTATTGCCATAACTCATATAACGGATCCTTTCGAAGGTTGAGGTAAACGATTTCCGAAGGTTTCTTGGTTATGTGTTGAAGGATGGATACAACTGGATGTAGGTATTGTTAGTTTGGGTGAGATATTATGCTTCCCCTGTATCCCAACACCTGATTGCATAACCAGAAAGTTTTGGGAGTTTATAAGTGGGAATTCAAGTATCACGTAGGACATCTTTCCGATAGACACATGTTACGATATGGGAACTAACATATGTTTGTTTCCGGCTTATTTTCCAAGCCAATCCTTTGTTTTTGTTCTGAGTTGTGGTATTCGAGTTGCTTCGAAGTCAAATGTTGATTCCATACCTTTCCTAAGCGGTGTTCTCATATTTCTATGTGAATACTAATCCTTCTTGATCATCGAGATTGTCATGTCAACTCTTTTCCAACCGACGTGCTCCTCTTCAAGTGGATCCGATCATGTCAACATTTGCGAAATCAATTCTCAGTTCTTTGCAACAGTGTTTGGTTCATCCGTCCCAAGTTGTCTTTGTTTTTCCCGCCCTCCCACCCATGTTTCTTCAGGGACTCGTATATCTAAATCAAGTATCCATTTTATTCATGTGAACTTTCTTCATTCTTTTCCTTCAATGTTCTTATCCGGTGATTCTCACAAAGATACTAACGGAGTTTCAAGTTCATCATTCTTCATTCTTTTTCTTCTCCGATGACTTCAATTCAAGCCTTGTCGATAACATCCTTTTTCCTCGTTTCAAATGTTTTCCCATGCCGGTGCACCTCTTAATCTTTCACCTCTCGCTATTCATATGTTCGGGAGTGCTGAAGATATCTCAAAAGGCTCGTCTTTTCATTCAAGATCCGCTCAACCTATTTCGAGGTTGTAATCTTATTCAAGCCATTTAATTCAACCGACGCAATCTCTCTTTTAAATCGCTCAACGGTGTATCTTTTGAGTGGGTCCTAACCCACAGGTCTTTTCCCAGGATCTTACCTGACTCTTCTAATTTCCCGGAGTTATTCTCAAATTCAATTCAAAGTTTGACGTAAGAATGAATTATCAGTCAGTTGGTTTCTCCAAGATCTTATAACCCTTTTCATTGTTGGCTCAACCGAAGACTTTTTCATTCTCCCGGAGTATCTCAACAATTCATGGTGGTGTTTCTTATCGTCACTCTCAACATTTGAAGACCGAAGAAGAGTTTTTCCTCCAAATCATATCCGTTCTCTCAGAGATGCGTAGTTCAAGCTTGTTGCCATACTCTCATAATTATTTTCGAGTGTGAGAATTCTTTTCACCTATCCGGAGCAATTCAAGAGTCTTTTCAGTTTGATTCTCCGAAGACCATCATTGCGGGTTTATTCATTCTCAGCTTTCAACTCTTGTTCTCCAAATCAAACTGGTGCATCATTCAAATATTATCTAATCAGCTCGTGATCTCTTCATTCTCTTGTATCAAATTCCCTCAAGTATCTTCATCCATTCTCTAATTCTTACCGGTGATTCACCCCTTTTACTTTGTTCATTTTCAATTCTTACGGTGGTTTGGTCAAGATTATTCTTCCTTCGTTTTCATATCAATTCATTCGTTGTTTCCAAATCCTACCGGTGGTTCGTTGAAGACCTTCCCAAGTTTGCGCTATATCTATCTTAATCCTTTCTATGAGAATAAGTAGTATGCCAATTCCGTTGCTTGTCATCAATTTATATTGGTGAAGGATAAGCATAATGTAATTCTTATTCTTGTTTCATCAAGTAAATTCAATTCCTTATTCCGGAGGTTCATCAAAGTTCTTGGTTTCAATTGCTCATCTTTCTTTTCCCGGAGTTCCAAGCTCTTTCAATTATATCTTTTCGTAACTCCATTTAATCATTGCTAGGCTTCTCCCGGAGTTCTTTTCAACTTTCCTTTCGTTTGATCATTCTTTTATTACCAGAGTTCTTTATGAAGGTTCTTCATGATGGTTCATAAAGGATTTAATTCCTTCTCGAAGTGTTCATCGAGATTCTTTTCAGAGGAGTTCAAGCATTCTTCATCTGCATTTCGAAGTGCAATTCTTTCTACTGTATCTTTTGAGGTGGTGTTATGTCATTGTTGATAATTTCCCTTCGTGTTTCATGATTCACAAGTTTTCAAGAATGACATGTCTAAATCCATCATTTTCTCTTTGCTCAAGACTTCTTCTCAACCAATCAATCTCTTCTTTGGAGTTATCTTGGGTTATATTTCACCTTAAGCCTTCCCTAAGGATTGTTGCTATTATGGTGCTTATAAATGACCCAAGTTCTTCATTTATCTTCCCGGTGAAATAAGTTCTCGTCTCCTTGTTGATATCAATCCAATCTGTTGTTTTTCGTCAGTGACAGAATTTCACCTCAAGTTTTTGAGATGTTTTCCATAAGGCCACAACAAGCTTATCCTTTCGTTGTTGATAATCCAACAACTCCGTTCTAGCATCTCGTGTAAGCGTGCTCTTTTCAGCTCTTGTTTTCCTCCATTTAGTAAATTCATTTCTTTCATTTCTTCCGGAGGCATTGTGATGTTGCACTCTTCAACCCATCATCCCATTTGTTGTCAAAGATCATGTTATTTCCTTTTGCTTATCCATTCAACCGGAGTGTCGTGCCCTCTTTTCAGTTTCTTCCCATTCTGTCAAGCTTTGCCTCCCTTCTCAACCGGAGTGCTGTCTGAAATCTTTCTTACCTCTTGTGCCATTCTTTCAATAGTTCCGGAGGCAATGTGTTGTCGATTTCATCAAGTATCCACTCATCTTGTCAAGTTCATGTTGAATTCTTTCCATTTACAGTCGGAGTGCTGCCCAAATTACATCATTCTTTTTTCCTTCTCTATCTTGTTAACCGGAGTGTTGTCGTAATTGATTCTTATTGTTCCATTATACATCTCTTTTCAACCGGAGTGTTGTCCGAATTTGGTCTCCCTTGTTCCTTTTTTCTAACGGAGTGTTTTCAACTTTGTTCATCCTCGTTGAATTCTTTCTTTCAATTTGTTCAACCTCGCTAGGTTCTTTGGTTTCACTCGTTTGTCAAAGAAGCAACTTAGATTCACCTCTTCTCTTCCTCTTCCTTTTCCCTCCGGTGCCATGCTAGATCTCGGGATGAGATCCTCTCGTAGTGGTGGAGTGTTGTAACGCCCCGAGACCGATGCGCCAGGTGTCTTCCAGTTATTCATTGTTTGCTGCCATGATCGGATGAGTGTCATTGTCATATTTTGCTTCTTGCATCATGTTCATCATTTGGTTATATTGCATTGCCATGCCCATCGTTGTCATGTTGCATTTGTGTCTCTTGTATTTTTTGCATTCTCATAATCATCATGTGCATTGTCATATTCATGCATGTCACGTTGTTGGATGCTCCATGTATGATCATGCATCATCACCTCCTCCTTCCGTCTTCTTTCTTTCATTTTGGCAAGTGACCTTTTCCCCTCCTCGAGAAATGTTCATTCTTTTCCTGATGCTAGCTCACCATGCCTAAACCCTCTCTGTCAAATTTAAGATCCTTTGGAGGTTTTTTGGTTAGGTTCAAAATGCCTCAAGTTTGAATCATATTTAAACTTGTTTTATTTTTCTACCTCTAAAAATGTCCAAACCAATTTTATCAAGTAGGGCATGTATTCAGGGTCATGAGGATATTTTTATATTTCTCATACTCCTCTCCTTTTCCCCTGTGCTTTTCTATTTATTTTCTCCTTGAAGAAAATTAGAGATAAAGAAAACAACAGCTTTAGGCCAGCCGCAGCCCACTTGGGCCTCTTCATCCGCGTCGGCCCACCTAAGCCCCCCTCTCTACTAGGTCCGCCCCTTAGGCCCACCTATTCCTAACCTAACCCTCTCCCTGGCCCGACCCCATCTCCCTCGTCTCCCTCCAGGCCGCCGCCAGCACCCGCACGCACGCACACGCCCGATCCCCTCTTCTCTCTCCCGTCGCCATGGCCTGGCGCCCGTGCCTTGGCTGCTTCGTGGCCCGCAGCCGCCAGCCTCCCATGCCTCCGCCGGCCGGTCCGCCTTAGCCACCTCCTCCCGCTCGCGCCTCCCCCTCGGCAACCCCCGTCGCCCGAGCGCCCAAGGAGAGGAGCTCCTCGAGCACCCTCTCCCGCCACCGGCTACCTCTTCTGCTTCACCACTTCGCGCCGCGACCCCAAGCTCCTCGCCATCTCTGCCTCTTGCTCAACGCCACCTTCGTTTACTAGTGCCCCGTCCTCGCCGGACCTCCCCTTCGTCCATGGCCTCCACCGTCAGACCAACCATGGCCGTGGCATCATTCCCCGCGCGACATCCCTGCAGCTGCTTCGTCCGGCGAACCTCTCCACCGCGCGCCTGCGGCCAAGTAGTCATCCTTGGGATCCGCGAGCAGCAGCCTCGAAGCGCTCCAGCAGCCCGAGGTTGTAGCAACAGTCATTCAGGCGTGTCGGGCTCCCGAGCGTCTCCTCCCGCCGGCACGGCGTGCAGCAGCAGTGACCACATCGTCCCTCGTGCGGCCTCCTTGGCTTCCTTGTGGACCCTGCGGCCAAGACCCCAAGACGCAGCCCCGACATCCTGTACCCGTGCCACACCCCCAGGACATGCATGCCATGTTCGTCGTAGTGGACAACCTCGACGTCCCGTTTGACAACCATGAACAAGAGCAATTTTGGACTGGCAAGTACCACGACACGGTGATCCATGGACACCAAGTACCACGATGTCGATGCCCCCCCCAAGTTCGGCTAAATGGAGACGCCAAGTACCCCTACGCGCGAAGATGCTAAGACCGTTTCGGGATTCACCAAGTACCGCTACCGATGACTCGAACATCTATGAAAACGTCTTCCACTACCATCGCCGAGATCGCGAGTACCTCTACCGACGACCTCGGGACGTGTACGACGACCGTTGTCGAAGACCCGTACCTCTACCACTTCCCAAACATGAACCACTACTTCCCTCGACGAACCATGAACGTCTACTTCCTCTACTTTGCACCGAATCCGAACCCCTCCGAGAATGCACGCTTCAAAGGTATAACCGCCGAGATGTCCTTCCGAGAACGAATGCTTGCGATGCATGAGATGCTCGTGTTTGCACCGTGTCACAATTTGTCGCTTGCACGCCCCTCCTCGTTTGCCATGCCGTCGACCCGTGGGAACCCGGTTCCCGGGAGCACCCCACCATCCTTGCATGACACACTCACACCTACTTCCTTTTGCACCGGTATCTTCGTGAGCTACCGGATCATCGGAGTGTTGTCGTGGCACCATTTTTGTTGTCGTTGCCGTGGCACCCCTTTTGTTTTCCGCCACGATGACAAATGCTTCATAAGATTCTCATGTTAACATTTTCATATAACTTGCATAAAACTTCCACATGTCATCCACATCATGATAATAACATTTAAAATGTTTAAAATTGTTGTTTGCATTAAATTGCTAAATGCATATGGGGATTTACCGGATATTTTGTTTTTTATATCCGGCCCCATTTAAATTGTTTAGATAGTATAGTTTTGTTATGCTTCACCTCATGCCATGTTAACCAACATTTAATATTGCTGAGTACCTAACCGGGAGTGAACTAAATAATTGATGTGGTCTTCCGTCAATATGCAACTTGTTGCATATTGAGCTTCACTTAATTTGTTGTTTTGTTTGTGCTCTTTGCCATGCCATGCATATTTAAACCGGACATGGATCATACTTGATTGTGCATCATGCCATGATTATGTGATGGTTGTTTACCATGTTGTTTGCTTCTTTTCAGTGTTGCTTCTTCGGGTTAGTTCCGATTACGTCGCGTTTGTGAGGATTCATTCGACTACGTCCGTTTGTCTTCTTCATGGACTCGTTCTTCTTCCTTGCGGGTTCTCAGGCAAGATGACTGCTACGTCTTGAGCTTGCGTTGGTTTTCCCCGAAGAGGAAGGGATGATGCAGCAGAGTAGTGTAAGTATTTCCCTCAGTTTTTGAGAACCAAGGTATCAATCCAGTAGGAGGCAACGCTCAAGTCCCTCGTACCTGCACAAAACGATAGCTACTCGCAACCAACGTGATTAGGGGTTGTCAATCCCTTCACGGTCACTTACGAGAGTGAGATCTGATAGATATAATATTTTTGGTATTTTTGATACAAAGATGCAAAGTAAAAGTAAAGGCAAAGTAAAAAGCAAAGCAAGATTAAAGTGATGGAGATTGATATGATGAGAATAGACCCGGGGGGCATAGGTTTCACTAGTGGCTTCTCTCAAGAGCATAAGTATTCTACGGTGGGTGAACAAATTACTGTTGAGCAATTGACAGAATTGAGCATAGTTATGAGAATATCTAGGCATGATCATGTATATAGGCATCACGTCCGTGACAAGTAGACCGAAACGATTCTGCATCTACTACTATTACTCCACTCATCGACCGCTATCCAGCATGCATCTAGAGTATTAAGTTAAAAACAGAGTAATGCCTTAAGCAAGATGACATGATGTAGAGAGATAAATTCATGCAATATGAAATAAACCCCATCTTGTTATCCTCGATGGCAACGATGCAATACGTGCCTTGCTGCCCCTTCTGTCACTGGGAAAGGACACCGCAAGATCGAACCCAAAGCTAAGCACTTCTCCCATGGCAAGAACTACCAATCTAGTTGGCCAAACCAAATGGATATTTCGAAGAGACTTACAAAGATAACCAATCATACATAAAAGAATTCAGAGAAGATTCGAATATTATTCATAGATAGACTTGATCATAAACCCACAATTCATCGATCTCAACAAACACACCGCAAAAAGAAGATTACATCGAATAGATCTCCAAGAGAGAGGGGGATAACTTTGTATTGAGATTCAAAGAGAGAGAAGAAGCCATCTAGCTACTAACTATGGACCCGAAGGTCTGAGGTAAACTACTCACACTTCATCGGAGGGGCTAGGATGATGTAGAAGCCCTCCGTGATGACGGCCCTCTTCCGGCGGAGCTCCGGAACAGGCCCCAAGATGGGATCTCGTGGATACAGAAAGTTGCGGCGGTGGAATTAGGTTTTTGGCTCCTGTCCTAATCGTTTGGGGGTACATAGGTATATATAGGAGGAAGGAGTACGTCGGTGGAGCACCGAGGGGCCCACGAGGCAGGGGGCGCGCCCCCCACCCTCGTGACCTCCTCTTTGATCCCTTGCAGTAGGGTCCAAGTCTCCTGGATCACGTTCGGTGAGAAAATCACGTTCCCGAAGATTTTATTCCGTTTGGACTCCGTTTGATATTATGTTTCTCCGAAACACAGAAATAGGCAAAAAACAGCAATTCTGGGCTGGGCCTCCGGTTAATAGGTTAGTCCCAAAAATAATATAAAAGTGGAAAATAAAGCCCAATATAGTCCAAAACAGTAGATAATATAGCATGGAGCAATCAAAAATTATAGATACGTTGGAGAGTATCAGGCATCCCCAAGCTTAATTCCTACTCGTCCTCGAGTATGTAAATGATAAAAAGAGAATTTTTGATGCGGAGTGCTACTTGGCATAATTTCAATGTAAATCTTCTTAATTGTGGTATGAATATTCAGATTAGACAGATTCAAGACAAAAGTTTATATTGACATAAAAATAATAATACTTCAAGCATACTAACAAAGCAATTATGTCTTCTCAAAATAACAAGGCCAAAGAAAGTTATCCCTACAAAATCATATAGTATGGCTATGCTCCATCTTCACCACACAAAATATTTAAATCATGCACAACCCCGATGACAAGCCAAGAAATTGTTTCATACTCTAACTTTTTCAAAACTTTTTCAATCTTCACGCAATACATGAGCGCGAGCCATGTATATAACACTATAGGTGGAATAGAATGGTGGTTGTGGAGAAGAAAAAAAGGAGGGGAAGATAGTCTCACATCAACTAGGCATATCAATGGGCTATGGAGATGCCCATCAATAGATATCAATGTGAGTGAGTAGGGATTGCCATGCAACGGATGCACTAGAGCTATAAATGTATGAAAGCTCAACAAAAGAAACTAGTGGGTGTGCATCCAACTTGCTTGCTCACAAAGACTTAGGGCAATTTGAGGAAGCCCATCATTGGAATATACAAGCCAAGTTCTATAATGTAAAATTCCCACTAGTATATGAAAGTGACAACATATGAGACTCTCTATATGAAGAACATGGTGCTACTTTGAAGCACAAGTGTGGAAAAAGGATAGTAGCATTGCCCCTTTTTATTTATTTTCTTTTTTGGGCCTTCTTTTTTTCTTTGGCCTTTCGTTTTTTCTTTGGGACAATGCTCTATTAAATGATAATCATCACACTTCTATTTATTTACAAATCATTGATTACAACTCGATACTAAAACAAAGTATGACTCTATATGGATGCCTCTGGCGGTGTACCGGGATATGCAATGAATCAAGAGTGACAAGTATGAAAAAAATTATGAACGGTGGCTTTGCCAGAAATACTATGTCAACTACATGATCATGCTAAGCAATATGACAATGATGAATGTGTCATGATGAACTAGATGGTGGAAAGTTGCATGGCAATATATCTCGGAATGGCTATGGAAATGCCATAATAGGTAGGTATGGTGGCTGTTTTGAGGAAGGTATATGGTAGGTGTATTATACCGGCGAAAGGTGCGGGGTATTAGAGAGGCTAGCAAAGGTGGAAGGGTGAGAGTGCGTATGATCCATGGACTCAACATTAGTCATAAAGAACTCATATACTTATTGCAAAAATCTAGAAGTTATCAAAGAAAAGTACTACGCGCATGCTCCTAGGGGGATAGATTGGTAGGAAAAGACCATCGCTCATCCCCGACCGCCACTCATAAGGAAGACAATCAATAAATAAATCATGCTCTGACTTCATCACATAACGGTTCACCATACGTGCATGCTACGGGAATCACAAACTTCGACACAAGTATTCTTTAAATTCACAAATACTCAACTAGCATGACTTTAATATTATCACCTCCATATCTCAAAACAATTATCATGCTTCAATCTTTTCTTAGTATTCAACACACTCAAAAGAAAGTTTCACAAATCTTGAATACCAAGCATATTATTATTAAGCAAATTACCATGCTATTAAGACTCTCAAAATAATTTAAGTGAAGCATGAGAGATCAATAGTTTCTTTAAAACAAATCCACCACCATGCTCTAAAAGATATAAGTGAAGCACATAGAGCAAAATTATAACGCTCAAAAGATATAAGTGAAGCATATAGAGCAAAACTACTTAGCTCAAAAGATATAAGTGAAGTATATAGAGTATTCTATCAAATTTTAATTCATGTATGGCTCTCTCAAAAGGTGTGTACAGCAAGGATGATTTTGGCATACTAACAAACAAAGACACAAATAATACAAGACGCTCCAAGCAAAACACATATCATGTTGGTGAATAAAAATATAGCTCCAAGTAAATTACCGATGGAAGTGGACGAAAAGAGGGGATGCCTTCCGGGGCATCCCCAAGCTTTGACTTTTTGGTGTCCTTGGATTATCTTGGGGGTGCCATGGGCATCCCCAAGATTAGTCTCTTGCCACTCCTTGTTCCATAATCCATCAAATCCTTACCCAAAACTTTAAAACTTCACAACACAAAACTCAAAATAGAAAACTCGTGAGCTCCGTTAGCGAAAGAAAACAAAAGACCACTTCAAGGTACTGTAATAAACTCATTATTTATTTATATTTGTGTTAAACCTACTGTATTCCAACTTCTCTATGGATTATAAACTATTTTACTAGCCATAGATTCATCAAAATAAGCAAACAACACACGAAAAAACAGAATCTGTCAAAAACAGAGCAGTCTGTAGTAATCTGTAGCTAGCGCAAGATCTGGAACCCCAGAAATTCTAAAATAAATTTCTGGACGTGAGGAATTTATCTATTAATCATCTGCAAAAATAATTAACTAAATATCACTCTTCAAATAAAAATTACAGCAGTTCTCGTGAGCGCTAAAGTTTCTGTTTTTTACAGCTAGTTCAACAAGACTTTCTCCAAGTCTTCCCAACGGTTCTACTTGGCACAAACACTAATTAAACACAAAAAACATAACCAAAACAGAGGCTATATAATTTATTTATTACTAAACAGGAGCAAAAAGCAAGGAATAAAAATAAATTGGGTTGCCTCCCAACAAGCGCTATCGTTTAACGCCCCTAGCTAGGCATAAAAGCGAGGATATATCTAGGTATTGCCATAGTAATAAGATAGATTGGTGAAACTCATTTCATATTCTCTACGTTCGGCAGCAAGTTTTCTTTGAGGCAAGCAAAAGTAATCAAAAGGACTAAATTTAACGGGACAAAAGTCCCCAAGATCAACCTTGGGAGGTATAGGTTCCTCCTTTGGTCCTTCATAATGCACAACCAATTCATCAATATAAGCATTCCTTTGACAGAACTTTGTAAGCCTATATTCAAGAGAATATCCTAGCTCATTATTTCGAATAGCCAAATCATCATTAATTTCAGAAATTTTATCAACTAAAACATTGGTAGGAACCCTTCTTCTAACATTTTCATTGAAAGCAACATAATCTAGAGATTGAAAACGCATTATTTCTTCTTGATCAAAGAGGATAGCCTCTATGGGAGGACAGCAAGCGTCCACCCTATAATGCGCAAAGATTTCTTTGGCTTCTCTTATTATGAATCTAAACTCATGAGCCAAAATGATAGTAGCGGCACGCTTAATAGAAGAATGCTCAATATTAGAAAATTCCAGAAAAATCCTTTGTATGGAAGGATGCATGTGCATGAATTGTCTTTCAAGTTCAACTACAAGCATGGCAATAGCGTCCGCAAGACTACTAGTTCTGTGAAGGATAGAACTACCCATAGAAGGTAAAGCACCGGCACAAGTAAATAAGTCTTGAATAACTCCTTTTCCAATACTATTACCACTACCAACATGGATTTTTTTGTATGAAAGATGGTAGGTTCTTTAGCAGGAGCATCCGAATTTTCCATGATATTGTTATCGCTCATATTGGCGATAACTTCCCCAATTTCAGACATAACGACAAGCAAGCAGACTAGCACACGAGCAAACAAAAGAGGCAAACAGAGAGGGAGGATAGAGAGAGAGGGCGAATAAAACGGCAAGGGTGAATTGGGGGAGAGGAAAACGAGAGGCAAATGGCAAATAATGTAATGCGAGAGATAAGGATTGTGATGGGTACTTGGTATGTTGACTTTTTGCGTAGACTCCCCGGCAACGGCGCCAGAAATCCTTCTTGCTATGTCTTGAGCTTGCGTTGGTTTTCCCCGAAGAGGAAAGGATGATGCAGCAGAATAGCGTAAGTATTTCCCTCAGTTTTTGAGAACCAAGGTATCAATCCAGTAGGAGGCCACGCTCAAGTCCCTCGTACCTGCACAAAACGATAGCTACTCGCAACCAACGCGATTAGGGGTTGTCAATCCCTTCACAGTCACTTACGAGAGTGAGATCTGATAGATATAATATTTTTGGTATTTTTGATATAAAGATGCATAGTAAAAGTAAAGGCAAAGTAAAAAGCAAAGCAAGATTAAAGTGATGGAGATTTATATGATGAGAATAGACCCGGGGGCCATAAGTTTCACTAGTGGCTTCTCTCAAGAGCATACGTATTCTACGGTGGGTGAACAAATTACTGTTGAGCAATTGACAGAATTGAGCATAGTTATGAGAATATCTAGGCATGATCATGTATATAGGCATCACGCCCGTGACAAGTAGACCGAAACGATTCTGCATCTACTACTATTACTCCACTCATCGACCGCTATCCAACATGCATATAGAGTATTAAGTTAAAAACAGAGTAACGCCTTAAGCAAGATGACATGATGTAGAGACATAAATTCATGCAATATGAAATAAACCCCATCTTGTTATCCTCGATGGCAACGATGCAATACGTGCCTTGCTGCCCCTTCTGTCACTGGGAAAGGACACCGCAAGATCGAACCCAAAGCTAAGCACTTCTCCCATGGCAAGAACTACCAATCTAGTTGGCCAAACCAAACGGATAATTCGAAGAGACTTGCAAAGATAACCAATCATACATAAAAGACTTCAGAGAAGATTCAAATATTATTCATAGATAGACTTGATCATAAACCCACAATTCATCGGTCTCAACAAACACACCGCAAAAATAAGATTACATCGAATAGATCTCCACGAGAGAGGGGGAGAACTTTGTATTGAGATTCAAAGAGAGAGAAGAAGCAATCTAGCTACTAACTATGTACCCGAAGGTCTGAGGTAAACTACTCACACTTCATCGGAGGGGCTAGGATGATGTAGAAGCCCTCCGTGATGACGGCCCTCTTCCGGCGGAGCTCCGGAACAGGCCCCAAGATGGGATCTCATGGATACAAAAAGTTGCGGCGGTCGAATTAGGTTTTTGGCTCCTGTTCTGATCGTTTGGGGTATGTAGGTATATATAGGAGGAAGGAGTACGTCGGTGGAGCACCGATGGGCCCACGAGGCAGGGGGCGCGCCCTAGGGGGGTGCCCCCCACCCTCGTGACCTCCTCTTTGATCCCTTGCAGTAGGGTCCAAGTCTCCTGGATCACGTTCGGTGAGAAAATCACGTTCCCGAAGATTTTATTCCGTTTGGACTCCGTTTAATATTATGTTTCTCCGATACACTGAAATAGGCAAAAAACAGCAATTCTGGGCTGGGCCTCCGGTTAATAGGTTAGTCCCAAAAATAATATAAAAGTGGAAAATAAATCCCAATATAGTCCAAAACAGTAGATAATATAGCATGGAGCAATCAAAAATTATAGATACGTTGGAGACGTATCAATGACCATATCCTCGAAATCACTTCTATCTTTGCTTGCTAGTTGTTTGTTCTATTGCTATGCTGCGATACCTACCACTTGCTATATCATGCCTCCCATATTGCCATGTCAAGCCTCTAACCCACCTTTCCTAGCAAACCGTTGTTTGGCTATGTTACCGCTTTGCTTAGCCCTCTTATAGCGTTGTTAGTTGTAGGTGAAGATGAAGTTTGTTCCTTGTTGGAACATGGATTTTGTTGGTATATAACAATATCTCTTATTTAATTAATGCATCTATATACTTGGTAAAGGGTGGAAGGCTCGGCCTTATGCCTGGTGTTTTGTTCCACTCTTGCCGCCCTAATATCCGTCATACCGGTGTTATGTTCCTTGATTTTGCGTTCCTTACACGGTTGGGTGTTATGGGAACCCCTTGACAGTTTGCTTTGAATAAAACTCCTCCAGCAAGGCCCAACCTTGGTTTTACCATTTGCCTCACCACCACCTATTTTTTCCCTTGGGAGTCGCTCTCTCGAGGGTCATCTTTATTTTAAGCCCCCCCGGGCCAGTGCTTGTCTAAGTGTTGGTCCGAACTAGAGTCCTTTGCAGCGCCACCTCAGAGAAACTTGAGGGTTTGTTTTAGTTGTACGGAGCGCTCATCCGATGTTGCCCTAAGAACGAGATATCTGCAGCTCCTATCGGGATGTCGGCGCATCGGGCGGTCTTGCTGCTCTTGTTTTACCATTGTCGAAATGTCTTGTAACCGAGATTCCAAGGCTGATCGGGTCTTCCTGGGAGAAGGAATATCCTTCGTTGACCGCGATCTTGTGATGGGCTAAGTTGGGACACCCCTGCAGGGTTTGAACTTTCGAAAGTCATGCCCGCGGTTATGAGAAGATGGGAATTTGTTAATGTCCGATTGTAGAGAACTTGACACTTGACTTAACTAAAATACATCAACCGCGTGTGTAGCCGTGATGGTCTCTTTCCGACGGAGTCCGGGAAGTGAACACGGTTCTTGTGTTATGCTTGAACGTAAGTAGTTTCAGGATCACTTCTTGATCACTTCTAGCTTCACGACCGTTGCGTTTCTTCTTTTCTCGCTCTTATTTGCGTATGTTAGCTACCATATATGCTAGTGCTTGCTGCAACTCCACCTCACTTCCGTTTCCTACCCATAAGCTTAAATAGTCTTGATCTCGCTGGTGTGAGATTTCTGAGTGCCCGTGACTCACAGATTACTTTCAAAACCAGATGCAGGTGCCGATGATGCCAGTACAGGGGACGCGATCGAACTCAAGTGGGAGTTCGACGAGGATTTAGGACGTTACTATGTTTCCTTTCCAGACGATCAGTAGTGGAGCCCACTTGGTGCGATCGGGGATCTTATGCATTTGGGGTTGTCTTTATTTTGGTTCCGTAGTCGGACCTTGATTGTATTCTGGATGATGTAATGCTATATTTATGTATTGTGTGAAGTGGCGATTGTAAGCCAACTCTTTATCTCTTTCTTATTCAGTACATGGGATGTGTAAAGATTACCCCTCTTGAGACATGCCTACAATGCGGTTATGCCTCTAAGTAGTGCTCTGACACGTGGGATATATAGCCGCATCGTGGGTGTTACACCCCCTCCACCACAATCCACCTCGATCATATCTTAGCGGTGCTTAGGAGAAGCCCTGCGTCGGTAGGAACATCATCACCGTCATCATGTCGTCGTGCTGACGAAACTCTCCCGTGAAGCTCTGCTGGATCGGAGTTCGTGGGACGTCATCAAGCTGAACGTGTGCTGAACTCGGAGGTGCCGTGTGTTCGGTACTTGGATCGGTCGGATCGTGAAGACGTTCGACTACATCAACCGTGTTCTCATAATGCTTCCGCTTACGGTCTACGAGGGTACGTGGATGATACTCTTCCCTCTCGTTTGCTATGCATCACCATGATCTTGCGTGTGTGTAGGATTTTTTTTGAAATTACTATGTTCCCCAACAGTGGCATCCGAGCCAGGTTTATGCATAGATGTTTTATGCACGAGTAGAACACAAGTGAGTTGTGGGTGATACAAGTCATACTGCTTACCAGCATGTGATACTTTAGTTCGGCGGTATTGTTGGATGAAGCGGCCCGGACCGACATTACGCGCATGCTTACGCGAGACTGGTTCTACCAACGTGCTTTGCACACAAGTGGCTGGCGGGTGTCAGTTTCTCCAACTTTAGTTGAACCGAGTGTGACTACGCCCGGTCCTTGTTGAAGGTTCAAACATCACTAACTTGACGAAATATCGTTGTGGTTTTGATGCGTAGGTAAGAAAGGTTCTTGCTCAGCCCGTAGCAGCCACGTAAAACATGCAACGACAAAGTAGAGGACGTCTAACTTGTTTTTGCAGGGCATGATGTGATGTGATATTGTCAGGACATGATGCTAAATTTTATTGTATGAGATGATCATGTTTTGTAACACAGTTATCGACAACTGGCAGGAGCCATATGATTGTCGCTTTATTGTATGAAATTCAATCGCCATGTAATTGCTTTACTTTATCAATGAACGATAGCGATAGTCGTGGAGGCAATTTTTGGCATGACGACAACGATGCTTCGATGGAGATCAAGGTGTCAAGTCGGTGACGATGGTGATCATGAAGGTGCTTTGAAGATGGACATCATAGGCACAAGATGATAATGGCCATATCATATCACTTATATTGATTGCATGTGATGTTTATCCTTTATGCATCTTATTCTGCTTGATTGACGGTAGCATTATAAGATGATCTCTCACTAAATTTCAAGGTATAAGTGTTCTCCCTGAGTATGCACCGTTGCCAAAGTTCGTCGTGTCGAGACACCACGTGATGATCGGGTGTGATAAGCTCTATGTTCACATACAATGGGTGCAAGCTAGTTTTGCACACGCAGAACTCAGATTAAACTTGACGAGCCTAGCATATGCATATATGGCCTCGGAACACTGAGACCGAAAGGTCGAGCGTGAATCAAATAGTAGATGTGACCAACATAGTGATGTTCACCATTGAAAACTACTTCATTTCACGTGATGATCGGTCATGGTTTAGTTGATATGGATCACATGAGCACTTATGTGACGCCCCCGATTCAATCGTACACTAATCATACACGCAAACGTGTACGATCAAGATCAGGGACTCACGAGAAGATATCACAACATAACTCTACAAATAAAATAAGTCATACAAGCATCATATTACAAGCCAGGGGCCTCGAAGGCTCGAATACAAGAGCTCGATCATAGACGAGTCAGCGGAAGCAACAATATCTGGGTACAGACATAAGTTAAACAAGTTGCCATAAGATGACTAGCACAAACTGGGATACAGATCGAA